>NC_068427.1:46862278-46939263 GCF_023373465.1 Oncorhynchus keta | reverse complement strand
ACTTCATGGCTTCTATCATGATGCAGCTAAGAGCTCCAGCTACAGTCCAGCGACAATCCAGCTACAGTACAGCTACACTCCAGCTACAGTACAGCTACAGTCCAGCTACAGCTCCAGCTACAGTCCAGCTACAGTCCAGATAGAGCTCCAGCTACAGTACAGCTAAAGTCCAGCTACAGCTCCAGCTACAGTCCAGCTACAGTCCAGCAACAGTCCAGCTACAGTCCAGCTACAGTCCAGCTACAGTACAGCTACACTCCAGCTACAGTCCAGCTACAGTCAGGCTACAGTCAGGCTGCAGTCCAGCTACAATCCAGCTACACTCCAGCTACACTCCAGTTACAATCCAGCTACACTCCAGCTACAGTCCAGTTACAGCTAGAGCTAGAGCTCCAGCTATAGTCCAGGTACAGTCCAGATATATCTCCAGCTACAGTCCAGCTACAACTCCAGCTACAACTCCAGCTACAGTCCAGCTACAGCTACAGTCCAGCTACCGCTCCAGCTACAGTCCAGCTACAGTCCAGCTACAGTCCAGCTACCGCTCCAGCTACCGCTCCAGCTACAGTCCAGCTACAGTCCAGCTACCGCTCCAGCTACAGTCCAGCTACAGTCCAGCTACCGCTCAGCTACAGTCCAGCTACAGTCCAGCTACAGTCCAGCTACAGCTACAGTCCAGCTACCGCTCCAGCTACAGTCCAGCTACAGTCCAGCTCTCAGAGATTGCATGGAAAGCTCCTGTGTTGTTTATTCATTCTTACTGTATCCTCTGTCAGATGTGAGGTGGGTGTCTGCCTGGCAGGGGGCAGTGTTACTGTATCCTCTGTCAGATGTGAGGTGGGTGTCTGCCTGGCAGGGGCAGTGTTACTGTATCCTCTGTCAGATGTGAGGTGGGTGTCTGCCTGGCAGGGGCAGTGTTATTACTGTATCCTCTGTCAGATGTGAGGTGGGTGTCTGCCCGGCAGGGGCAGTGTTACTGTATCCTCTGTCAGATGTGAGATGGGTGTCTGCCTGGCAGGGGCAGTGTTACTGTATCCTCTGTCAGATGTGAGGTGGGTGTCTGCCTGGCAGGGCAGTGTTACTGTATCCTCTGTCAGATGTGAGGTGGGTGTCTGCCTGGCAGGGGCAGTGTTACTGTATCCTCTGTCAGATGTGAGGTGGGTGTCTGCCTGGCAGGGGCAGTGTTACTGTATCCTCTGTCAGATGTGAGGTGGGTGTCTGCCTGGCAGGGGCAGTGTTACTGTATCCTCTGTCAGATGTGAGGTGGGTGTCTGCCTGGCAGGGGCAGTGTTTTAAATGTAGCATTCAAAATCTAATTAGACTTTGATTTAATTTCCTTCTAGGAAGTATGAGCACATTGTTCCAGCCTTCATATAACATAGGCCGTCATTCACAGGCTATAAAGGAATGTTATTCATTTCTGCTCAACAGAAAGTAGATTTGCAGCCTCAGAGATGTGGTTAGCTGAAGATTTTTGGGGGTGGCAGGTAGCCTCAGTTAGAGCATTGGGCCAGTAACTGCAAAATCCTGAGCTGACAATATAAAACTCTGTTGTTCTGCCCCTGAACAAGACAGTTTCCTGGTAAGCTGTCATTGTTAATAAGGATTTGTTCTTATCTGACTTGCCAGGTTAAATTAATAACTATGGAATCATGTAGTAGCCAAAAGTGTTAAGCAAGTAAAAATGCATGTTTTAGATTCTTCAAAGTAGCCACCCTTTTCCTGATGACAGCTTTGTAGTTGGCATTCTCTCAACCAGCATCACCTGGAATGCTTTTCCAACATTCTTGAAGGAGTTCCCACATAGGATGGGCACTTGTTAGCTGCTTTTCCTTCACTCTGCTGTCCAACTCATCCCAAGCCATCTCATATGGGTTTTAGGTTGGGTGATTGTGGAGGACAGGTCATTTGATGCAGCACTCCATCCCTCTCCTTCATGGTGAAATAGCCCATACAATGCCTGGATGTGTTTTGGGTCATTGTCCTGTTGAAAAACTAATTATAGTCACACTAAACTCAAGCCAGATGGGATGGCATATCACTGCAGAATGCTGTGGTAGCCATGCTGGTTAAGTGTTCCTTGAATTCTAAATAAATCACAGACACCAGCAAGGCACCCCCACACCATCACACCACCATCACACCTGGGAACCACACATGAGGAAATAATCCGTTCACCTGCTCTGTGTCTCACAAAGACAACAAAATCTAAATTTGGACTCATCAGACCAAAGACAGATTACCACCACTGGTCTGTAAAACTGATCATCCTACCGATCCTCGACTTCGGCGACGTCATTTACAAAATAGCCACCAATACCCTACTCAATAAATTGGATGCAGTCTATCAAAGTGCCATCCGTTTTGTCACCAAAGCCCCATATACTACCCACCACTGCGAACTGTACGCTCTCGTTGGCTGGCCCTCGCTTCATACTCGTCGCCAAACCCACTGGCTCCAGGTCATCTACAAGGTAAAGGTAAAAGTCCCCCTTATTTCACCTCACTGGTCACCATAACATCACCCACCTGTAGCACACGCTCCAGCAGGTATATCTCTCTGGTCACCCCAAAACCAATTCTTACTTTGGCCTCCTCGCCTTCCCAGTTCTCTGCTGCTAATGACTGGAACGAACTGCAAAAATCTCTGAAACTGGAAACACTTATCTCCCTCACTAGCTTTAAGCAGCAGCTGTCAGAGCAGCTCACAGATTACTGCACCTGTACATAGTCCATCTATAAAAAGCCCAAACAACTACCTCTCCCCTACTGTATTTATTTATTTTGCTCCTTTGCACCCCATTATTTCTATCTCTACTTTGCACATTCATCCACTGCAAATCTACCATTCCAGTGTTTATTTTTTATTTTTTTATTTTATTTGTAACTTGATATATTGTATTTACTTCGCCACCATGGCCTTTTTTGCCTTTACCTCCCTTATCTCACCTCATTTGCTCACATTGTATATAGACTCATTTTTCTACTGTATTATTGACTGTATGTTTGTTTTACTCCATGTGTAACTCTGTGTTGTTGTATGTGTCGAACTGCTTTGCTTTATCTTGGCCAGGTCGCAATTGTAAATGAGAACTTGTTCTCAACTTGCCTACCTGGTTAAATAAAGGTGAAATAAAAAATTAATTAAAAAAAGTGCATTGCTCGTGTTTCTTGGCCCAAGAAAGTCTCTTCTTCTTATTGGTGTCCTTTAGTAGTGGTTTCTTTGTAGTAAATCAAATCAAATCAAATCAAATTTATTTATATAGCCCTTCGTACATCAGCTGATACAGAAACCCAGCCTAAAACCCCAAACAGCAAACAATGCAGGTGTAAAAGCACGGTGGCTAGGAAAAACTCCCTAGAAAGGCCAAAACCTAGGAAGAAACCTAGAGAGGAACCGGGCTATGTGGGGTGGCCAGTCCTCTTCTGGCTGTGCCGGGTAGAGATCATAACAGAACATGACCAAGATGTTCAAATGTTCATAAATGACCAGCATGGTCGAATAATAATAAGGCAGAACAGTTGAAACTGGAGCAGCAGCACAGTCAGGTGGACTGGGGACAGCAAGGAGCCATCATGTCAGGTAGTCCTGGGGCACGGTCCTAGGGCTCAGGTCCAGCATGGTTGAATAATAGTAATTTGACCATGAAGGCCTGATTCACACAGTCTCCACTGAACAGACGCTGCACTTGACACATTTATGAAATTGCTCATTCCAATTGCTAATAAGCATACATCCTTAAAAAAACTGACTGTAAAAACTGTTCAATCCCTCGTGGATTGATGGGGAAATTAAATATTGTATGGTTGAGAAGGATGAGGCAAAAGGAATGGAAAATAAGTCTGGCTGCACATTCGATTGGCAAACTTATTGCAAATTGAGAAATCATGTGACAAAACTGAATAAAAGAAGAAACTACACTATGAGCTTTGGAGCACCTTGAATGAGATTCTGGGGGAAAAAAAGGCAAATTCAGCTCCACCATTCATTGAAACAGATGTGGCATTCGTTACAAAACCAACTGATATTGCCAACCACTTTAAATATTTCTTCGTTGGAATGACTAACAAACTTAGGCGTAACATGCCAGCAACAAATGCTGACACTGCACCTCAAAGTATATCTGACCAAATTATGAAAGGCAAGCATTGTAATTTAAAATTCCGTAAAGTTAGTGTGGAAGAGGTGAAAAAATAATGTTTTCTTTCAACAATGACAAGCCACTGGGATCTTACAACTTCGATGGAAAATTACGGAGGATAATAGCGGACGATATTGACACTCCTATTTGCCACATCTGCAATTTAAGCCTACTAGAAAGTGTGTGACCTCCGGCTTGGAGGGAAGCAAAAGTAATTCCGCTACCTAAGAATAGTAAAGCCCCCTGAACAATCAGCCTGTTACCAACCCTTAGTAAACTTTTGGAAAGAATTGTGTTTGACCAGAAACAATGCTATTTTACAGTAAACAAATTGACAACAAACTTTCAGCATGCTTATAGGGAAGGATATTCAACAAGCACTTACACAAATTATTGATAACTGGCTGAGAGAAATTGATGATAAAAAGATTGTGGGGGCTGTTTTGTTAGACTTCAATGCGGTCTTTGACATTATCGATCATAGTCTGCTGCTGGCAAAACGTATATGTTATGGCTTTATACCCCCTGCTACAGTGTGGATAAAGAGTTACCTGTCTAACAGAACAAAGAGGGTGTTCTTTAATGGAAGCCTCTCCAACATAATCTAGGTAGAATCAGGGATTCCCAAAGGCAGCTGTCTAGGCCCATTTTTTATGTATTTTTTTTTTTACATTGTTACCGCAGGAAATCTTAAGTTACCCTGGATTGTAAACTGTCATGGTGAAAATGGCGCCGACCATTTCTGGCTTCTCGTTCTTAGGAAACTATGCAGTATTTTGTTTTTCATGTATTATTTCTTACATTGTTAATCTTAAGTCTTATTAAATGCAGCTGGGAAGATGTTATGGAATTTATATGAATAATGACTAAATTATGTATACATTTAACGTAGAACTATAACTAAACAGAATACTACCCTGTCACTGTATGATTGTATGAATCTTATTAGAATCATAACACTAAATAATGTGTGTAGTTTTAGTCAAGAATTAGAACAAGGACTTTCTGTTCCTTGTTAGAAACGAATGGAGCTATCGTCAGACCGGCTGGAATGCTGTGTTTCTTACAGGACATTCTGTCCCCACTCAGGGAGGAGAGACCTGGGGCTTGTAGTAGTTTGTTTAACAGGTGGCAGACAAGGTGAGAAGACTTGTGAACTATGTTGCCATTGTATCTGAGGAGGAGGGACATTTATGATGAAATGTGAGGTATATAAACCAATGTACATGGTATTATGACCAGAGCTCCTTAAATAAACATTCCTGACAATTGTAGCTGGGCCTCCATCTGATTCATTCCTACCAGTTTCCTACAAATTCTGGGCATCAGGCTGAGTACTCAATTCAATTGGGTTTATGAACACTGAGAATTGAATTATCTTGACAGAATAACTATTGGATTTAAAAGCAACGTCAACTATTCCAACATTACAACCAGGGATACGACTTTCCCAAAGCAGATCCTCTCTTCGGATCACCACCTAAGATAATGGATCTAATCCCAGCAACTGACCAAAAACAATGGCGACGCAGAAGGGGCAGAGAGTGATCTTCTGGTCAGGCTTCGTAAACGGCCACATCGTTCACCTGTCCCAGTATACTACTCGCCGATGTGCAGTCTCTTGACAAAAAGGTAGATGAAATTCGAGCAAGGGTTGACTTCCAGAGAGACATCAGAGATTGTAACATTCTCTGTTTCACGGAAACTTGGCTCACTCGGGATATGTTGAATCAGTCCAGCCACCGGGCTTCTCAATGCATCGTGCCGACAGAGATAAACACCTCTCTGAGAAGAGGAAGTGCGATCCACCGCATTTAACCATGGAAAGAGGTCTGGTGATATGGCTGAATATAAACATCGTAGTTAATCCCTCCTCAAGGCAACCAAAGGCAACCGGTACAGGGACAAGGTGGAGTTGCAATTCAACAGCTATAAAATATAACATATATTTTGATTTGTTTAACACTTTTTTGATTACTTCATGTTTCCATATGTGTTATTTAATAGTTTTGATATCTTCACTATTATTCTACAATGTAGAAAATAGTAAAAATAAAGAAAACCCCTGAAATGAGTAGGTATGTCCAAACCTTTGACTGGTAATGTATATATTATTATTATATATCTCTCTCTCAGAACGTGCCAGTCTGTTCTGGGCCTGCTGCAGCTTAACGAGGTCTTTCCTTGCAGCACTCGACCACACGACTGGACAATAGTCCATATAAGATAAAACTAGAGCATGCAGTGGAATGGGATGTCAAAAAAGCAGAGCATCTCTTTATTACGGACAGACCTCTCCCCATCTTTACAACCATTAAAATCTAAGGTAACGCCGCCCTTTGACAGCCCTGTGTAGTGTCTTCCGGTAATTGTTGATGATTGCGGTGATTGCACACTGTGGTATTTCACCCAATAGATATGGGAGTTTATCAAACTTGGATATGTTTTCAAATTCTTTGTGGATCTGTGTAATCTGAGGTAAATATGTGTCGCTAATATGGTCATACATTGGGCAGGAGGTTAGGAAGTGCAGCTCAGTTTCCACCTCATTTTGTGGGCAGTGAGCACATAGCCTGTCTTCTTTTGAGAGCCAGGTCTGCTTTCGGCGGCCTCATTAGCAAGGCTATGTTCACTGCAGTGGTGGATTTAGGTATAGGCGACATGGGCACAGGGCGCCCTCAAAAAGAAAATCAGAATGGTGACATTTGCGCGATCGGTTTTCTATCGCTCAATTGCACATCACGTCAATGATATCATGTCACTGTCTGGGACTGTGTGTCAATTAACCTTGTCAGAGTGGGCACCCTGATTCTAGTTTGTGAGCTAGGCAGGCTACTGCCTGGGAAGGTCTCCCACTCAGAAGTACGAGATGGGGAGTGGGGCTCCACCAAATTCCACAGTGGGTGTGAGACACTGTGGCTTGTAGGCCTCTCCAGGTCTCGCACCCACTGTGAAATTTGGTGAAGGATCGGTGATGATCTGGGGGTGCTTCAGCAAGGCTGGAATCAGGCAAGTTTGTCTTTGTGACGGATGCATGAATCAAGCCACGTACAAAAGGTTGTCCTGGAAGAAAACATGCTTCCTTCTGCTCTGACAATGTTCCCCAACTCTGAGGATGGGTTGTTCCAGCAGGACAATGCTACATGCCACACAGCCTGGTCAGTCAAGGTGTGGCTGGAGGACCACCAGTTCAAGACCCTGTCATGGGACAATGCTCCATGCCACACAGCCAGGTCAATCAAGGTGTGGATGGAGGACCACCAGATCAATACCCTGTCATGGCCAGCCCAATCTCCAGACCTGAACCCCATTGAAAACCCCCAGATCAAGACCCTGTCATGGCCAGCCCAATCTCCAGACCTGAACCCCATTGAAAACCCCCAGATCAAGACCCTGTCATGGCCAGCCCAATCTCCAGACCTGAACCCCATTGAAAACCCCCAGATCAAGACCCTGTCATGGCCAGCCCAATCTCCAGACCTGAACCCCATTGAAAACCTCTGTGATCAAGAGGAAGATGGATGGTCACACGCCATCAAACAAAGCCGAGCTGCTTGAATTTTGCGCCAGGAGTGGCATAAAGTCACCCAACATCAATGTGAAAGACTGGTGGAGAGCAGGCCAAGATGCATGAAAGCTGTGATTGAAAATCAGGGTTATTCCACCAAATATTGATTTCTGAACTCTTCCTAAGTTAAAACGTTAGTATTGTGTTGATTAAAAATAAATATGAACTTCTTTTCTTTGCATTATTCGACATTTGTTATTTTGACCAGTTGTCATTTTCTGCAAATAAATGCTCTAAATAACAATATTTTTATTTGGAATTTGGGAGAAATGTTGCCAGTTGTTTATAAAATAAAAATAAATAATAAATAATAAATAAATAAATAAAAACAGAGAAATGGATCATTTTGCAGTGGTCTGTTCATTTTTTCCCAAGGTTGCTGTTGCGCACATCCCACGGTAGTTATTGGGATCAAATTTGTCTCCACTTTTGTGGATTGGGGTGATCAGTCCTTTGTTCCAAATATTGGGGAAGATGCCAGAGCTGAGGAGGATGATAAAGAGTTTTAGTATAGCCAATTGGAATTTGTGGTCTGTATATTTTATCATTTCATTGAGGATACCATCAACACCATAGGGTTTTTGAGTTGGAGGGTTTGTATTTTTGTACTGTAGCTCATTCAATGTAGCTATCTATAGTTACTGTATGTACCATCATTATGATAACCAATTATCCATCTATAGATACTGTATGTGTATTTATTATAGCTGGAAAAATAATTTCCTGTGGTCACTAACTCAATCGCATTAATGGAATGTGGAATCTCAATAATGGAATGTGGAATCTCATTAACTGAATGTTGGTAACCTTTTGCTTTTCCAGCCATCCCATCATAAATCACAGACTACTGTTCCCCTCATCTCCCTCCACAGATGTTGTCTCTCTCTCTCTCTCTCTCTCTCTGTCTTACAGACGGACAACTGTTCCCCTCATCTCACTCATCTGCTGCTCCTCTCTCTCTCTCTCTCTCTCTCTCTCTCTCTCTCTCTCTCCCTCCCTCCATCCCTCTCCTCCCTCTCTCTCTCTCTCTCTCTCTCTCTCTCTCTCTCTCTCTCTCTCTCCCTCCCTCCATCCTCTCCTCTCTCTCTCTCTCTCTCTCTCTCTCTCTCTCTCTCTCTCTCTCTCTCTCTCTCTCTCTCTCTCTCTCTCTCTCTCTCCTCTCTCTTTCCCCCCATCCCCCTCCTCTCTCTCTCCCTCCCCCTCCATCCTTCTCTCCTTCTCTCTCTCTCTCTCCCTCTCCCTCTCTCTCTCTCTCTCTCTCTCTCTCTCTCTCTCCATCCATCCATCCATCCATCCATCCATCCCTCTCCTCTCTCTCTCTCTCTCTCCCTCCATCCCTCTCCCTCTCTCTCTCTCTCTCTCTCTCTCTCTCTCTCTCTCTCTCTCTCCCCCTCCACCCCTCTCCTCTCTCTCTCTCTCTCTCTCTCTCTCTCTCTCTCTCTCTCTCTCTCTCTCTCTCTCTCTCTCTCTCTCTCCTCTGTATGTCCTTTGCAGTTGTATGTCGTTACATCTATAGTGATGTGCTTGGGCCACCTCAGAATGTACGCTCCATCACAGCATTCATCCTAATTTAACTTGAAAAAAATGAACTCCTCTATACTATTGTGTCTCGCAGCTCATACATGATACATGGTACTTTGCAGCATGAGTCAAACAGAGCTCTGCTTCATACACTGTTCATTTACTGGGCCCGTACACTGAGCAATGATATATGCAAGTATATCATGAGGAAAAACATGTGTGGCCACCTCTCTTAGGCTCTGAGGCCCATGGGTAACAGCTGAAGGTCAGAGACAGAGTGGTAGCTAGCTCTCCGCTGGGCAGGCAGAAAGGAAGGAAGGAAGGAAGGAAGGAAGGAAGGAAGGAAGGAAGGAAGGAAGGAAGGAAGGAAGGAAGGAAGGAAGGAAGGAGGGCGGGGCGGGCGGGCGGACGGACGGACGGACGGATGGACGGACAGACAGACAGACAGACAGACAGACAGACAGGCAGAGAGACAGGCAGAGAGACAGGCAGGCAGGCAGGCATAAGGAAGGAAGGAAGGAAGGAAGGAAGGAAGGAAGGAAGGAAGGAAGGAAGGAAGGAAGGAAGGAAGGAAGGCAGGCAGGCAGGCAGGCAGACAGACAGACAGGCAGGTAGACAGGCAGGCAGACAGACAGACAGCAGACCAGAACACCCAGAGCTGCCTCAGGTTCCACTGTCTGCATGCATATACAGTACTACTACCTCTATGCTCTCCGGTCTAGAAAGATGTGAGCCAGTTCTGTCAAACTCTGTCACAGAGGAATAAGACACTGCCCTACTTCTTCAGTTGGCACAACTTTTCTCGTGTTGGACCTTTCAAGGCACAATAACAAATAAAACCCTCACGATGGCTCAGAAGCCACAGCTTGCTATGGTGTCAAAAACCATGGAGAGGCAACACTCCATTATAATATATTAATGTATTTTGTTTTGAAATACATTATGTTCTAATGTTGAAGTGTGGTTTTAGCAAAAATACTTCTTGATGGTAGTAGTGGGGGGTATATGTGGGGGGTATATGTGGGGTTATATGTGGGGGTATATGTGGGGTGTATATGTGGGGTGTATATGTGGGGTTATATGTGGGCAGTATATGTGGGGTTATATGTGGGGGTATATGTGGGGGTTATATGTGAGGGGTATATGTGGGGGATATATGTGGGGGTTATATGTGGGGTTATATGGGGGTATATGTGGGGTGTATATGTGGGGTGTATATGTGGGGGTTATATGTGGGCGGTATATGTGGGGTTATATGTGGGGGTATATGTGGGGTTATATGTGGGGGGTATATGTGGGGATATATGTGGGGGTTATATGTGGGGGTATATGTGGGGGTATATGTGGGGGTTATATGTGGGGTTATATGTGGGGTTATATCTGGGGGTATATGTGGGGGTTATATGTGGGGGTATATGTGGGGGATATATGTGGGGGTTATATGTGGGGGGTATATGTGGGGGTTATATGTGGGGGTATATGTGGGGTTATATGTGGGGGGTATATGTGGGGGTTATATGTGGGGATATATTAGGGGTTATATGTGGGGTATATATGGGGGTATATGTGGGGGGTATATGTGGGGTTATATGTGGGGGATATATTAGGGGTTATATGTGGGGGGTATATGTGGGGGTATATGTTGTAACCAGTGGAGGCTGGAACGGAGCAAATGGAATGGCATCAAACACATGGAAACAATGTCTTTGCTGTATTTGATACCATTCCACTATTCCACTCCAGCCTTTACCACCAGCCCATCCTCCCCGATTAATGTGCCGGCAACCTCATGTGGTTGTTACCCACACATTTCCATGGTTCCTTGAGATGTGTTAGGCTGTGGCATCTGCCCGAGTCTCTCCCGAGCCACACCCATCGTCATTTCCTGATTTGAATGTAATAGGAAGAGGGTGTCAGGACATAGTCTCTCTCGACATCTAGGTTGACTCCCACAACGTTCCAAATCCACTTTATCCAGCTGAAAGACGATGGCCAGAGCTTACCCATGATGCTGCACAATGATTTAAATCAATAAGTCCTAATTTTCGTCAAAGTATGATATATTTGGGCTTGAAGTGACAAATCTGAACTGACCACTTCGTGTACATCTGCATTAATGCAATATATTTTCCAATGATATGACACACAAATTATTTTCAGCCTACGTTTAGTTTCAAGTGGGTCTCATTTTAATGTTACCACCCGTCAGCATGGCGTTATTTATTAGTCAGAACAGCTGCAGAGTTATTCCTCTTTGTGACTGAGATGAGCCATGTAGCCCTGTGTCCACTTGGCTGCCTTGGACATGGAGGGTGAAATGGGGGGTGAAATGTACAGTTGAAGTCAGAAGTTTACATACACCTGAGCCAAATATATTTGAACTCAGTTTTTCACAATTCCTGACATTTAATCCCAGTAAAAATTCGCTGTTTTAGCTCAATTAGGATAATCACTTTATTTTAAGAATGTGAAATGTCAGAATAATAGAAGAGAGAATTATTTATTTCAGCCACATTCCCAGTGGGTAAGAAGTTTACATACACTCAATTAGTATTTGGTAGCATTGCCTTTAAATTGTTTAACTTGGGTCAAACGTTTCGGGTAGCCTTCCACAAGCTTCCCACAATAAGTTGGGTGAATTCTGGCCAATTCCTCCTGACAGAGCTGGTGTAACTAAATCAGGTTTGTAGGCCTCCTTGCTAGCACACACTTTTCAGTTCTGCCCACAAATTTTCTATAGGATTGAGGTCAGGGCATTGCGATGGCCACTCCAATACCTTGACTTTGTTGTCCTTAAGCCATTTTGCCACAACTTTGGAAGTATGCTTGGGGTCATTGTCCATTTTGAAGACCCATTTGCGACCAAGCTTTAACTTTAACTGATGTCTTGAGATGTTGCTTCAATATATCCACATCATTTTCTTTTGTCATGGTGCCATCTATTTTGTTAAGTGCACCAGTCCCTCCTGCAGCAAAGCACCCCCACAACATGATGCTGCCACCCCCGTGCTTCACGGTTGGGATTGTGTTCTTCTACTTCCTCCCCCTTTTACCTCCAAACATAATGATGGTCATTATGGCCAAATAGTTATATTTTTGTTTCATCCTACCAGAGGACATTTCTCCAAAAATAAATGTCCCCATGTGCAGTTGCAAACCGTAGTCTGGCTTTTTTTTATGGCGGTTTTGGAGCAGTGGCTTCTTCCTTGCTGAGCGGTCTTTCAGGTTATGTCGATAAAAAGACTCAGTTTTACTTTGGATATAGATACTTTTGTCCTATTTCCTCCAGCATCTTCACAAGGTCCTTTGCTGTTGTTCTGGGATTGATTTGCACCTTTCGCACCAAAGTACGTTCATCTCTAGGAGAGGGAACATGTCTTCTTACTGAGCGGTATGATGGCTGAGTGATTATTTTTTTATTCAAACTATTGTTTGTACAGATGAACGTGGTACCTTCAGGCATTTGGAAATTGCTCTCAAGGATGACCCAGACGTGTAGAGGTCTACAATTGTTTTTCTGAGGTCTTGGCTGACAGGTACGCCAGAAGCTTCAAAAGCCATGACATCATTTTCTGGAATTTTCCAAGCTATTTAAAGGCACAGTCAACTTAGAGTATGTTAACTTCTGACCCACTGGAATTGTGATACAGTGAATTATAAGTGAAATAATCTGTCTGTAAACAATTGTTGGAAAAATTACTTGTGTCAGAAAAATGCATATCAGCTATCTTTTAACCATATTACCAGAGATTCATCTTATTAAAAAAAAAAAAAAAAAAAAAAAATTCTTTTGGTAGGCCATCATTGTAAATAAGAATTTTTTCTTCACTTACTTGCTTATTTAAAAAAAGGTTAAATACCAAAAAATTGGATTGGCGTCTGTAATATAAGGAAGCATTATGACAGAACTTCGGAGACAACAATAGATGGCGAAGTCAAGAATAGGCCAGTGGTTTCCATCTAAGTATTCCCTAAATCAATGCTTATGACAAATCCAGCTCCAGAACCAGCCATAGCTAGTGGCTATGTTTTGAATACTTTGTAGTTACAAAAAAAAACTGCAACAACAGATAACATTAGCTTGCTATATAAGGTTAGTAAGAGAGCTAGCTAGCTAGATAAGGTTAGCATACTAGCTTGCTAGCTGGATTATGTTTTAGCAAGAGAGATAGTTATCTATATAAGGTTAGCAGGCTCATTAGCTAGGTAAAGCTAGTATGCTAGCTCGCTAGCAAGATGGATAATGTCTAAGCAAGAGAGATAGCTAGCTATAAAAGGTTAATATGCTCATTGGCTAGGTAATGTTAGCATTATAGCTATCTACAATGACAGCTATCAGTGCCCTATTTGTTGATGTTTATCAACTCCACGTGAAAACTCCCACAGCCAATTTGTGAATATGTCTAAGTAGGATGTGAAACCTAAACACGCATTTCCTCTGTTGGACAGGAACTTACTTGGCTGAAACTTTGTCTGGAAGGGTTTTGCCTTCAAAGGTTTTGCCTGAAAAACCAAACTTTTGAATTGCAACCTTCTGGCATGTCTACTTGATTTGTTGGGAGAATTGTCTGTGTTCCCAGAAACATTTTTTTTCCTTTTCAAAATGACCTTGAGAAGTTCATCATTAACCCTGGTCACTGCTGTTGCCAGGAGGCAAGTTAGAAAAGGAGAAGCCATCTTGACTAAATGTTTTGGTCAGAAATGTTTGGTTACCAAGAAACTGTTTATAGTTTAAAAGTATAGGTGTTCTCACTCCATAGAAGTGATAATGTTCTTAAAACTTGTAAAGGATATTTCATTGTTTATCAGAATAAGTTTTCTTTCGATGACTATTTCTACCCACAGTCTATATTTTGGGGTTTTCCTCTGTGGCCTATTTCTGCTTAGGATGATTACACAGAGTAAGATCTGAACTGGTAAGGTTCATCCTAATTTCATTTATTGTTAGATTTGGTATTATTTGTATTTGTGATCCAGAGACTGATCCTGTACTGATCCTGTACATTCGAGTTGAATTATGGGGAATTTTGGTTTGATTCTGTATGCCAGCTGATTTATATCTGGGTATATATTTGTTCACATTTTTGTTATTTATTTTATTTTTATTTCACCTTTGTTTAACCAGATAGGCTAGTTGAGAACAAGTTCTCATTTGCAACTGCGACCTGGCCAAGATAAAGCATAGCAGTGTGAACAGACAACACAGAGTTACACATGGAGTAAACAATTAACAAGTCAATAACACAGTAGAAAACAAAGGGGAGTCTATATACATTGTGTGCAAAAGGCATGAGGAGGTAGGCGAATAATTACAATTTTGCAGATTAACACTGGAGTGATAAATGATCAGATGGTCATGTACAGGTAGAGATATTGGTGTGCAAAAGAGCAGAAAAGTAAATAAATAAAAACAGTATGGGGATGAGGTAGGTGAAAATGGGTGGGCTATTTACCAATAGACTATGTACAGCTGCAGCGATCGGTTAGCTGCTCAGATAGCAGATGTTTGAAGTTGGTGAGGGAGATAAAGTCTCCAACTTCAGCGATTTTTGCATGACATTTCCACTCTCCCTTGCATTTCTCTTACAGGTGGTGGGTTTAGCGCTAACTGATCTTTATGATGTAAAATGTTCGAGTTCATCGATTTCATCCTGTATCATGTCATTAATTGTAGGCAGTTGACAGTCATAGGCCTAGAGGTGACTGGTATGGGATCTGTAGTCACCCAGCCAGGGAAGGGTCATCATAGGTCACCATTGAAGGGAGGGGCGGGACCTATACAATAGGTGGGGACACCTCTCGCCCCATCACTGGTCTTTGATTTCGTTGTCATGGTTATTTCCATTTGTTTGGATCGTTTCACAAAGGAGTTGGGTCCAAAGGCAGCTTCATGTCGGTCCTGACGGGCTTCCTCGGGAACATGAAAAGCCTAAAGGGGAGTCTCTGTATTTGAATTGCAGCCGTCCCTCGGAAGGTTGACGGGGAGGGCTTTGTTATGTTCAGTGGCTACAGGGAAGACCTCAGGAACAGACCCCCCCCAGTTATTTTATGTCATTCAGTTTCCAGGAAGGGTGAAGGGTGAAGGGTGGAGCCACTGGAATGATGAAACCAAACCACGTTACCCAACTCTCGTTGTTTTTAGAGGAGTTATATCTGCATGCATGCGTATTTCTCTGTAACTCTGAGTACAGGGGGAAATGACACAAAATCTGTTAATGACAGTTGGGGCTGTCGTAAGCTTGGAGAGCGTATAATAAATTGCTGTAATAAAAATATAGATTGCATGCATCATTGCTTTATGGTGTTACAAAAATGGCAGCAGCTGATGTGCAGTCCACTGTTCGACCTGGAGAATGCTCCAATTTCTGAGTGACACCTAACCTGCCATAGCTCACCTACGGCTGAGGGGGTTGGGGGAATCTAATGAGGCTTTCTTCCACAAACTTCCAGAACCATTGAACTAGATGGCCTGGTTTGTATCAGAGAAAGGCAAAAAATAAGAACATGCATTGTTCAGGGGGAATTAATTAATCTCCCTCAAATGTACTGAATTCCAAAAAAGCAGCTGAAGACACAATTCGATATTGGGGTCGGCCGTTGTGTTCAGTGAATGATCGGTCATACTTTTTTGAGTGCCTAAACTCAGCATAAGTTGCAGGGTGATCCACAAATCTGGGCGCTAAAGGTCACATCGTTCAACTGTGCCGTTTTTTTAACTTAATTGGGGCTTGAAAGACTTGGGACTTTCTGGAATGTCAAATCAAGTCAAATCAAAACATGCACACTGAAGGGCACAATGCAGTACATCAAGGACCCAGAGAACTTCCTCCACTTTAATGTAAGACAATGCAGCCTCTGTGGAGCAGGGCCCTGACACAAGCAGGCAGGTGAGAGGTCTCCACGTTTGCCCCAGAAGGACAAAGGAGCCAAGCATTTGCATCTCACATTAGGGGATTATCATGTTAGCTGGTGTAGCCACAAACTGTGAAAGCTGATTTTTTTCCCCCCCAGGATTTGACAAGGATACCCTCAAAGCAAAGCTTTGTGATTACAAGGAGATTAGCCCCTGTTGTATATTACCATCCCAGGGCTGCTAGTTGTCCTCTTGAAGTCAGCTGTGAGCAGCTGACATGGTGGAAAAGGCTGACCAAACTCTCCCTGACCAACTCTCTGTCTGTTCTGCACTTCAGTTATTCAACCAGAACCGCTCTGTCACGCCCTGACCTTAGAGCTTTTTATGTCTCTATTTTGGTTTGGTCAGGTGTGATTTGGGTGGGCATTCTATGTTCCTTTTTCTATGTTTTTGTATTTCTTTGTTTTTGGCGGGTATGTTTCTCAATCAGGGACAGCTGTCTATCATTGTCTCTGATTGGGAACCATACTTAGGTAGCTTTTTCCCACAGGGTTTTTGTGGATAGATATTTTCTGTTTTGTGTTTCTGCACCTGACAGGACTGTATTGGTTTTCCTTCATTCTCTGTGTTATTTTTGTTATTTCGTGTTCAGTTGAAATATAAGTATGAACACCTACCACGCTGCGCTTTGGTCCACCTTCTTCAGACGGATATAGAAGATACGTTATCTCTGATGCTGCATTAATATAGAAGATACTTGAATCCTTATCTCTGATGCTGCATTAATTGATATAGAAGATACTTGAATCCTTATCTCTGATGCTGCATTAATTGATATAGAAGATACTTGAATCCTTATCTCTGATGCTGCATTAATTGATATAGAAGATACTTGAATCGTTATCTCTGATTCTGCATTAATTGGGACACAACAAGCCTAGTTTGTGGCTTTGCCTTCAGGCTAGCTTGTGCTCAAGTAGCCTGACACCAATTGACACAGGAGGGTTTTTCCAGGTCATCTTGCAACAACATTGCCCTCTCTCCAACAGTGGCCAACACACAATGGAGATCTTTAAGTTGACAGACAACCATTGGTGCATGGAGAGCCTGAGGCGCAGCTCAATTAGTCAGAGGAGAGGGATATTTTGCCATAAGTTGGAAAGCAATTAACTGCCATCCTGCCCTGCTCTTAAACTTAGCAATGGTCACAGTCTGTTTTGGTGGAGGATGAGGACCCATGTCAACAAGAGTTTGAAATCCTGTTGACGTTAGATTTGACAGGTATCGGCTTTGGTCTTATCAGTACCACTAAAGTCATTGATTTCAATACGCTGAATTCATATGATAATAACCTTGTATTACTGTTGATTTATACGTAACTAATATACACAGAAGTAACATATACCTTAAAGATCAGTGATACACCTGAAGTAATATATACTGTAAAGATCAGGGTTACACCTTCACAAAGGCTTTCTTTGCTTCATAATGTTAAATCCAGATTGTTTAGGCATGCTTGACTTCTTCTCCAACCTAAAGCCGAAACTTGTGAGCCCAGACTGCTAATAAGGCCACTGTAGAAGGCAGGCGGTAGCAGCAGCTCCAGTTTGATTCATTTCCTCTGTTCCACTGTTTAAGTCCTCCTGGCTAGCAGATCCCAGTTGCCATGGCTCCCACCAAAGTTATCACCCGCTTGTCTCCCAGTTCTGTTGATGCCACCATTGTTGTTGTTAACTTTGTTTCCCCTCCACTCCTTTTTGATACCTTGTAGTCCTGAGGGGATGTGGTATATGGCCTATATACCGCAGGTAAGGATAGTTCTTAAGCACGACGCAATGCAGAGTACCTGGATACAGCCCTTAGCCATGGTATATGGGCAATACACCAAAAACTCAGAGGTGACTTATTGCTATTATAAACTGGTTACCAACGTAGTTAGAGCAGTAAAAAATATATTTTTTGTCATACCCAATGTATACGGTTTAATATACCGCGGCTTTCAGCCAATCAGCATTCAGGGCTCGACCCAGCCAGTGTATAATAATATATTAATCAAGTTGTTAATTATTATACGCTCGTTCAAGGAATGATCATTTTGAGCCCTAGAAGACAAAAGGGGCCAGGCGTTCCAAATGAAGTAAACATCTTAACACTAAAATCATCTCTCTGATTAATGGCCCCTTAATAAAGACAGGGCAAACAACGTAATGTTTTGTTTAGGGGAGATAGTGAAGTCTTGCATCACAGTTTAACACTGACGTCCAGTGATTGGCTCATACTGTATTTGTCTGTACATTGTTTATAACAATTGAGGAGTAAACATTTTGGGAGGAATACAAAAATTTGTTTTTTTAAATTATCCAATCAAACTTTTTATTTATATAGCACATTTCTTCCAACAAATGCACTTCAAGGTGCTTAACAAATACAACTGAACTCGCTCTATACCTTCCGGCAACAATGCAAGGTCACTGTGAAGCACAGCCATTAGCTCACTGTGCTAGGTCACCCCAAAGTTTATTTCTCAGGGTTCATTAAGAACAAATGCACAATGGTCTAAAATAAGACCAATGCCACTTACCAAACCCACTGAAACCTAATCCCCCTTACTCACATTTTGGGAAAAATATAATAATTATTTTTAATTACTGCTGCTGGGCACTATTTAAATTGTAATTCTCCTCATCCACCCCGATTGATCTGGTCACATTAGGCGGCTGTGGCGAAATGCAGTGTATAATATTCACGCTGGTACTCCTTGGTTGTGCTGTGTGTCAGAAGACATCTTGCAGAGAATCCCTCACCCACCTTGGAGCGCAGCCTGTGGAACTGATGAGGTGAACAGCATTGCTCTGCAGCTCCACGCTAGTAATCACGGGACTGAAGAAACACATACATCATCTGCCACACAGGTTGGCATGGCGAGTGAAAAGCCTTCACATTGTGTAAGATGTTGGACAAATGATGGCCATGTGTTTGTCTCCTCACAGATGGCTCTGCATCTTCAGTCAGGAAAAAGCTGAGCCTGGCACTTCTCCCCCCCGCCCCACTCCTCTCCTCCTCTCCTCCTCTCGCGCCCTCTTCCTCTCTCCCCCCACTCCTCTCCTCCTCTCGTGCCCTCTTTTCTCTCCCTCCCCCCTCCTCTCTCCTCCTCCTCCCCCCACCCCCGCGCCCTCTTCCTCTCCCCCCACCCCCACTCCTCTCCTCCTCCTCGTGCCCTCTTTTCTCTCCCTCCCCCACTCCTCTCTCCTCCTCTCTTGCGCCCTCTTCCGGCCTCTTCCTCTCCCCCCCTCTCCCCCCACTCCTCTCCTCCTCTCCTCCTCTCGTGCCCTCTTCCTCTCCTCCTCTCCTTCTCTTGCGCCCTCTTCCTCTCCTCCTCTCCTCCTTTCGCGCCCTCTTCCTCTCCCCCCCCACCCCCCACTCCCTCTCCTCCTCCTCTCCTCCTCCTCCTCTCGTGCCCTCTTCCTCTCCTCCTCTCCTTCTCTTGCGCCCTCTTCCTCTCCCCTCCTCTCTCCTCCTTCATCGCGCCCTCTTCCTCTTCCTCTCTCCCTCGCGCCCCCCACTCCTCTCCTCCTCCCGCGCCCTCTTCCTCTCTCCCTCCCCCCACTCCTCTCTTCCTCTCGTGCCCTTTTCCTCTTTCCCTCCCCCTACTCCTCTCCTCCTCTCACGCCCTCTTCCTCCCCCCCCACTCCTCTCCTCCTCCCCTCCTCTCGCGCCCTCCTCCTCTCCTCCTCTCGCGCCCTCTTCCTCTCCTCCTTTTCTCCTCTCACGCCCTCTTCCTCTCTCCCTCCGTAAGGCATCAGTCTTTTTCCCTTTTTTCGCTCCTTCCGTGCAGGAGGTTGAAAATTGGCAACACCGTCAGTGCCCTCAGCGGATATACTAGAGGGAAAGATTACATAAATGATTTGAAAATGGTTTGACACATGCATTGGCATTGTCCTTGGAATAATCATCAGCACTCTGTCAATTGAAGGTATGAATGGTGCCACTAGTGTTTTGTATCTCTGTGTGAAGCTTCTTGGCTTCTCTTGGCTTCTTTTGGCTTCTCTTGGCTTCTCTTGGCTTCTCTTGGCTTCTTTTGGCTTCTCTTGGCTTCTCTTGGCTTCTCTTGGCGCCTGTACTCTCCAGGAAATAGGCTCAACAATCCAGCCGTCTTCAGCAGCATAGTGCCTGGTGGTAGGAGGATAGACCACATCTACATCTGACATTTGGATATCAATGCAGTAATGAATTTAAACAATTCATGCTCTATAATAATCTTTCAGTTATACTTATACTGATTCCTGACCTGCCTTGTGATAATCACAGGAAAGAGTGGAAACTGAACCAAACACAGCCATTCTGCTTCTGAATATGCTCATTGGAAACACAATTACACACTCTAATCACACCTCAACATGAATGTCAAGGGTGTACTAACTGATTTTCTTTTGCACACGGTCACTGTGGAATACATTTGTGAAACACAGAAATGATCTCTAATAGTCAATAATATTTATCTATTTCACACTATCAAAACACCATCAATGGTGTGTATAAGCAAATGAGCTTCATTAGAATATGAATGGTTTTCTTTTGGAGTAAAAGGGCTGGTATGTGTTGCCCTCGCTGCCATTAGCTCATCTAATGGTACATGTATCACTTCTCTCTCCCAGAAAGCAAACCATCCTTGTGTTTCTCAAAAACCAGGACACACCTTAATGAAAAAAATGTTACAAATAAAATAAAATGTTATTGGTCACATACACATATTTAGCAGATGTTATTGGGGGTGTAGGCAATGCTTTGTGTTCCTAGCTCCAACAGTGCAGTAGCATCTAAAACTGATTCACAACAATACACACAAATCTAAAAGAAAAATAATGGAATTAAGAAATATATAAATATTAGACTGAGCAATGTCGGAGTGGCACAGACTAAAATACAGTAGAATATAATACAGTATATACATATGAGATGAGTAAAGCAGTATGTACACGTTATTAAAGTGACCAGTGTTCCATTATTAAAGTTACCAGAGATTCCATGTCTATGTATATAGGAAGCAGCCTCTAAGGTGCAGGGTTGAGTAATATGGTGGTTGCCTGCTAGTGAAGGTACTGATGCACCTGTATGAATGGGTCTGTCATTCTATTAGCAATCCACCAAAGACTGATCTTAGGCACAACAGCACCACTAGAACCTCAGACGTCTGAAGAAATTTGGCACGACCTCTTTACACACTGACAAACTTCTACAGATACGCCATCGAGAGCATTCTGTCGGGCTGCAGCAGCTCTTGGTACGGCAACTGCACCGCCCACAACTGCGTGGCTTTCCAGAGGGTGGTGGGGTCAGCCCAAAGCATCATCGGGTGCACGTTGCCTGTCATCCGAGACATCTAGAATACCCGGTGTCAGAGGAAAAAGAAGGACATGAAGGACCGCAGTCACCCGAGCAACGGACCGTTTACACGGCTACCGTCTAGCAGACGGAGTCAGTACAGGTGCATCAGTGCCAAGACGAAGAGACTAAAAAACTGCTTCTATTACCATCCGACTGTTGAACAGCTACTATTACCATCAGACTGTTGAACAGCTTCTATCACCATCAGACTGTTGAACAGCTACTATCACCATCAGACTGTTGAACAGGTTCTATCACCATCAGACTGTTGAACAGCTTCTATCACGATCAGACTGTTGAACAGCTTCTATCACCATCAGACTGTTGAACAGCTTCTATTACCATCAGACTGTTGAACAGCTTCTATTACCATCAGACTGTTAAACAGCTTCTATCACCATCAGACTGTTGAACAGCTTCTATCACCATCAGACTGTTAAACAGCTTCTATCACCATCAGACTGTTGAACAGCTTCTATCACCATCAGACTGTTGAACAGCTTCTATCACCATCAGACTGTTGAACAGCTTCTATCACCATCAGACTGTTGAACAGCTTCTATCACCATCAGACTGTTAAACAGCTTCTATCACCATCAGACTGTTGAACAGCTTCTATCACCATCAGACTGTTAAACAGCTTCTATCACCATCAGACTGTTGAACAGCTTCTATCACCATCAGACTGTTAAACAGCTTCTATTACCATCAGACTGTTGAACAGCTTCTATTACCATCAGACTGTTGAACAGCTTCTATCACCATCAGACTGTTAAACAGCTTCTATCACCATCAGACTGTTGAACAGCTTCTATTACCATCAGACTGTTAAACAGCTTCTATCACCATCAGACTGTTGAACAGCTTCATAAACATCAGACTGTTGAACAGGTTCTATTACCATCAGACTGTTGAACAGCTTCTATCACCATCAGACTGTTGAACAGCTTCTATCACCATCAGACTGTTGAACAGCTTCTATACCATCAGACTGTTGAACAGCTTCTGTTACCAGACCATCAGACTGTTGAACAGCTTTATTTACCATCAGACTGTTGAACAGCTTCTATCACCATCAGACTGTTGAACAGCTTCTATCACCATCAGACTGTTGAACAGCTTCTATTACCATCAGACTGTTGAACAGCTTCTATCACCATCAGACTGTTAAACAGCTTCTATCACCATCAGACTGTTGAACAGCTTCTATCACCATCAGACTGTTAAACAGCTTCTATTACCATCAGACTGTTGAACAGATTCTATTACCATCAGACTGTTGAACAGCTTCTATCACCATCAGACTGTTAAACAGTATCACCATCAGACTGTTGAACAGCTTCTATTACCATCAGACTGTTAAACAGCTTCTGTTCATCAGACTGTTGAACAGCTTCTATCACCATCAGACTGTTGAACAGCATTCTATTACCATCAGACTGTTGAACAGCTTCTATCACCATCAGACTGTTGAACAGCTTCTATCACCATCAGACTGTTGAACAGCTTCTATAACCATCAGACTGTTGAACAGCTTCTATCACCATCAGACTGTTAAACAGCTTCTATCTCCATCAGACTGTTGAACAGCTTCTATCACCATCAGACTGTTGAACAGCTTCTATCTCCATCAGACTGTTGAACAGCTTCTATCACCATCAGACTGTTGAACAGCTTCTATTACCATCAGACTGTTGAACAGCTTCTATCTCCATCAGACTGTTGAACAGCTTCTATCACCATCAGACTGTTGAACAGCTTCTATCTCCATCAGACTGTTGAACAGCTTCTATTACCATCAGACTGTTGAACAGCTTCTATCTCCATCAGACTGTTGAACAGCTTCTATCACCATCAGACTGTTGAACAGCTTCTATCTCCATCAGACTGTTGAACAGCTTCTATCACCATCAGACTGTTGAACAGCTTCTATCTCCATCAGACTGTTGAACAGCTTCTATCACCATCAGACTGTTGAACAGCTTCTATCTCCATCAGACTGTTGAACAGCTTCTATCACCATCAGACTGTTGAACAGCTTCTATCTCCATCAGACTGTTGAACAGCTTCTATTACCATCAGACTGTTGAACAGCTTCTATCACCATCAGACTGTTGAACAGCTTCTATTACCATCAGACTGTTGAACAGCTTCTATCACCATCAGACTGTTGAACAGCTTCTATTACCATCAGACTGTTAAACAGCTTCTATTACCATCAGACTGTTGAACAGCTTCTATTACCATCAGACTGTTAAACAGCTTCTATTACCATCAGACTGTTGAACAGCTTCTATTACCATCAGACTGTTAAACAGCTTCTATTACCATCAGACTGTTGAACAGCTTCTATTACCATCAGACTGTTAAACAGCTTCTATTACCATCAGACTGTTGAACAGCTTCTATCACCATCAGACTGTTGAACAGCTTCTATCACCATCAGACTGTTGAACAGCTTCTATCACCATCAGACTGTTAAACAGCTTCTATTACCATCAGACTGTTGAACAGCTTCTATCACCATCAGACTGTTGAACAGCTTCTATCACCATCAGACTGTTGAACAGCTTCTATCACCATCAGACTGTTGAACAGCTTCTATCACCATCAGACTGTTGAACAGCTTCTATAACCATCAGACTGTTGAACAGCTTCTATTACCATCAGACTGTTGAACAGCTTCTATCACCATCAGACTGTTGAACAGCTTCTATTACCATCAGACTGTTGAACAGCTTCTATCACCATCAGACTGTTGAACAGCTTCTATTACCATCAGACTGTTAAACAGCTTCTATCACCATCAGACTGTTGAACAGCTTCTATTACCATCAGACTGTTGAACAGCTTCTATTACCATCAGACTGTTGAACAGCTTCTATCACCATCAGACTGTTGAACAGCTTCTATAACCATCAGACTGTTGAACAGCTTCTATTACCAGACCATCAGACTGTTCGATGGCCATCTGCCAGGTGATGCAGACACTCACAAAACACACACACACAAGCTATCACACACAAACCTCATACTCAAAACACATACATACACACTCAAAACCTTTTTTTTAAGTGTATGGGTCGCGTATACAGATTGTATTGCATGAGCAGCAAAATGCTTGAGCAGTAATACCGAGCAACAATCAAATAACAGTACACACATCATCCAGAAATATTAAATGAAATAAGTTGTATAGGAGGAGCCATGACTAGAATACATTATATACACTTATCAGGAAGCAAGGTAAAGACCAAGAAGCAGGCTGTCGAAGTAACAATGTTTATTGTAGCAACAGGGGCAGGCAAGCCAGGTCAAGGCAGGCAGGGGTCGAAGATCCAGGGTAAGGCAAAGGTATAGGACGGCAGGCGGACTCAGGATCAAGGACGGGCAGAGTTCAGTTATCCAGAGGTGGAGCGATGGCGGCAAGGAGGCTCAGAGTCAGGCAGAGAGGTCAGGTGCGCGCGCGGGTGCAAGGTCAGGACATGCAAAGTCAAGAACCAGGAGGACGAGGAAAGAGAGGCTGGGAAACCATAGGGGCTGACAGGAAAAAATCTTGTTATCTTAAACGAACAAGAAGAAGTGGAAACAAACAGACATAAAACACAGGTATAAATGCACAGGGGATGATATGGAATATGGGCCACACCTGGAGGGGGGTGGAGACAAGCACAAGGACAGGTGAAACAGATCAGGGCGTGACAGCACTGAACAAAAATATAAACGCAACATGTAAAGTGTTGGTCCCATGTTTTATGAGCTGAAATAAATAATCCCAGAAATGTTCCATACACACAAAAAGCTTACTTTTCTCAAATTTTGTGCACAAATTTGTTTACATCCCTGTTAGTGAGAATTTTATCCTTTGATCATTACACAGGTGCACCTTGTGCTGGGAACAATAAAAGGACACTCTAAAAATGTGCAGTTTTGTCAAGCAACACAATGCCACAAATGTCTCAAGTTTTGAGGGATCTAGATTCCTTCTATTCACCTCTATGTATGGAATGGATTCAACTAACCTACACTATATTGCATAATAGAACACAAACATGGCCATGCTCTGGGACAGGGCAGACATCCAGGAACCATAGCAGGCCAGTCCATACCTGCAACATAATTCATTTTATGCCATACAGCCAGACATAGGACATGTAGTAGATTTGGAGAACAAAACTGGCCACTCAAGTGACATTATATTGCCTTGTGTCTTTTAAAGGAAGCTGGTTTGGTAAACATTCTGGCATGTTCTGATTTCCAAAACAAGACGGGTGCTGAGGTGTTGTTGGTGTTTATTTGGGTTGTGGCGAGACAACGCGTACCTGCTTATTCACAGAGGGACAGTTCTGCCCTGGAGTGATGAGGTAATCAGCTACCTAAAATACCCATTTGCTCAGACAACCAGGAGCCAGTCAAGACTATAAAGTCTACTGAGCAACTGAAGATTGATCACAGACCATTTATTTAGACAGACATCACTTCATAAAAAAAAGGTAATTTATCTGACGTGCCCTCCAAAGCCACTGATGTAGTTTCTATACGAATCAGCAAAACACAAAGATGGCATCTTTGTCTCAGATTAGAGAAACAACATAAATCTTCTCATTACAGTGTCAAAACAGCTTTTGAACCTTGCACTTACACACTTTCGTTGACTAGTGAATTTTTTCTTCTTCTCATCTTTCAGTTTGTCTCCAGGTTTCCTAATTAATGTAATGCTCACACACCCACCCCCAGCACATACTGCCTGTTTCAAAACAGATATTGAACTTTCCATCATAAACAAACAATTCATGGATAGGTCTAAACTTGTAAAACCTTGGTACGTTCTATACTGGATATTGTCCAACCAATATAGCCTAGAACAACACAGAAAACAAGCAGAACATAGACACCAATTGTCACGACTTCCACCGAAGTCGGCTCCTCTCCTTGTTCGGCGGTCGACGTCTCCGGCTTTATAGCCATCGCCGCTCCATTTTTTCATTGATCCATTTGTTTTGTCTTGTTCCCTGCACACCTGATTTTCATTCCCAAATCACACTGCATGCACACTGCATGCTGCATTCCTCTGTTCCCCCTCATGTCTTTGTGTAGAATTGTTTGTGTTTACGTGTTATTGTTGACGCGCCAGACTGGTGTGCTTTACCTTGATGTTCACGAAGATGTTTATTGTTAAACATATATTATTGTGACTGTTTTGCGCGTTTTGCACTTTTACCTACGGGCTGGAGGTTTTTGACTGCAGTTGTGTCCTTCTGTTGGTTTCCCCTGCCTCAATAAAGTGTGTGCCTGTTCACAACTCTCTGCTCTCCTGCACCTGACTTTGCTACCAGTACACACACACCCGACACCAATATAGCCTAGAACAACACAGAACACAATCAGAACATAGATCTCAATATAGCCTAGAACAACACAGAACACAAGTAGAATATAGACAAAGGAAGGGAGAGGCCTCAGGGCTAGTAGTGTATGGTGTGTCTGACAACCCAGTTTGGCAGTGAGGTAGTTTGGCAGTGAGGTAGTTTGGTAGTGAGGTAGTTTGGCACTGAGGTAGTTTGGCAATGAGGTAGTTTGGCAGTGAGGTAGTTTGGCACTGAGGTAGTTTGGCAGTGAGGTAGTTTGGTAGTGAGTAGTTTGGCAGTGAGGTAGTTTGGCACTGAGGTAGATTGGCACTGAGGTAGTTTGGCAGTGAGATAGTTTGACAGTGAGTAGTTTGGCAGTGAGGTAGTTTGGCACTGCGGTAGTCTGGCAATGAGGTAGTTTGGCACTGAGGTAGTTTGGCACTGAGGTAGTTTGGTAGTGAGGTAGTTTGGCACTGAGGTAGTTTGGCACTGAGGTAGTTTGGCAATGAGGTAGTTTGGCAGTGAGGTAGTTTTGCACTGAGGTAGTTTGGCAATGAGGTAGTTTGGTAGTGAGTAGTTAGGCACTGAGGTAGTTTGGTAGTGAGTAGTTTGGCAGTGAGGTAGTTTGGCACTGAGGTAGTTTGGCAATGAGGTAGTTTGGCACTGAGGTAGTTTGGCAGGGAGTAGTGAGGCACTGAGGTAGTTTGGCAGGGAGGTAGTTTGTCAGTGAGGTAGATTGGCACTGAGGTAGTTTGGCAGTGAGGTAGTTTGGCACCGCGGTAGTTTGGCAATGAGGTAGTTTGGCACTGAGGTAGTTTGGCACTGAGGTAGTTTGGCAGTGAGGTAGTTTGGTAGTGAGGTAGTTTGTCAGTGAGGTAGTTTGGCACTGAGGTAGTTTGGCAATGAGGTTGTTTGGCAGTGAGGTAGTTTGGCAGTGAGTAGTTTGGCAGTGAGGTAGATTGGCAGTGAGGTAGATTGGCACTGAGGTAGTTTGGCAGTGAGGTAGTTTGGTAGTGAGGTAGTTTGGCAGTGAGGTAGTTTGTCAGTGAGGTAGTTTGTCAGTGAGGTAGTTTGGCACTGAGGTAGTTTGGCAATGAGGTAGTTTGGCAGTGAGGTAGTTTGGCACTGAGGTAGTTTGGCAATGAGGTAGTTTGGTAGTGAGTAGTTAGGCACTGAGGTAGTTTGGCAGTGAGGTAGTTTGGTAGTGAGTAGTTTGGCAGTGAGGTAGTTTGGCACTGAGGTAGTTTGGCAATGAGGTAGATTGGCAGTGAGGTTGTTTGGCAGTGAGTAGTTTGGCACTGAGGTAGTTTGGCACTGAGGTAGTTTGGCAGTGAGGTAGTTTGATAGTGAGTAGTTTGGCAGTGAGGTAGTTTGGCACTGAGGTAGTTTGGCAATGAGGTAGTTTGGCACTGAGGTAGTTTGGCAGTGAGTAGTTAGGCACTGAGGTAGTTTGGCAGGGAGGTAGTTTGTCAGTGAGGTAGTTTGGCAATGAGGTAGTTTGGCAGTGAGATAGTTTGATAGTGAGTAGTTTGGCAGTGAGGTAGTTTGGCACTGAGGTAGTTTGGCACTGAGGTAGTTTGGCAATGAGGTAGTTTGGCAGTGAGGTAGTTTTGCACTGAGGTAGTTTGGCAATGAGGTAGTTTGGTAGTGAGTAGTTTGGCACTGAGGTAGTTTGGCACTGAGGTAGTTTGGCAGTGAGGTAGTTTGATAGTGAGTAGTTTGGCAGTGAGGTAGTTTGGCACTGAGGTAGTTTGGCAATGAGGTAGTTTGGCAGTGAGATAGTTTGATAGTGAGTAGTTTGGCAGTGAGGTAGTTTGGCACTGAGTTAGTTTGGCAATGAGGTAGTTTGGCACTGAGGTAGTTTGGCAGGGAGTAGTGAGGCACTGAGGTAGTTTGGCAGGGAGATAGTTTGTCAGTGAGGTAGATTGGCACTGAGGTAGTTTGGCAGTGAGGTAGTTTGGCACCGCGGTAGTTTGGCAATGAGGTAGTTTGGCACTGAGGTAGTTTGGCACTGAGGTAGTTTGGCAGTGAGGTAGTTTGGTAGTGAGGTAGTTTGGCAGTGAGGTAGTTTGGCACTGAGGTAGTTTGGCAATGAGGTAGTTTGGCAGTGAGGTAGTTTGGCACTGAGTAGTTAGGCACTGAGTTAGTTTAGCACTGAGGTAGTTTGGTAGTGAGTAGTTAGGCACTGAGGTAGTTTGGCAGTGAGGTAGTTTGGTAGTGAGTAGTTTGGCAGTGAGGTAGTTTGGTAGTGAGGTAGTTTGGCAGTGAGGTAGTTTGTCAGTGAGGTAGTTTGTCAGTGAGGTAGTTTGGCACTGAGGTAGTTTGGCAATGAGGTAGTTTGGCAGTGAGGTAGTTTGGCACTGAGGTAGTTTGGCAATGAGGTAGTTTGGTAGTGAGTAGTTAGGCACTGAGGTAGTTTGGCAGTGAGGTAGTTTGGTAGTGAGTAGTTTGGCAGTGAGGTAGTTTGGCACTGAGGTAGATTGACAGTGAGGTTGTTTGGCAGTGAGTAGTTTGGCACTGAGGTAGTTTGGCACTGAGGTAGTTTGGCAGTGAGGTAGTTTGATAGTGAGTAGTTTGGCAGTGAGGTAGTTTGGCACTGAGGTAGTTTGGCAATGAGGTAGTTTGGCACTGAGGTAGTTTGGCAGTGAGTAGTTAGGCACCGAGGTAGTTTGGCAGGGAGGTAGTTTGTCAGTGAGGTAGATTGGCACTGAGGTAGTTTGGCAGTGAGGTAGTTTGATAGTGAGTAGTTTGGCAGTGAGGTAGTTTTGTTTGTCAGTGAGGTAGTTTGGCACTGAGGTAGTTTGGCAGTGAGGTAGTTTGGTAGTGAGTAGTTTGGCAGTGAGGTAGTTTGGTAGTGAGGTAGTTTGGCAGTGAGGTAGTTTGTCAGTGAGGTAGTTTGGCACTGAGGTAGTTTGGCACTGAGGTAGTTTGGCACTGAGGTAGTTTGGCAATGAGGTAGTTTGGTAGTGAGTAGTTAGGCACTGAGGTAGTTTGGCAGTGAGGTAGTTTGGCACTGAGGTAGTTTGGCAATGAGGTAGATTGGCAGTGAGGTTGTTTGGCAGTGAGTAGTTTGGCACTGAGGTAGTTTGGCACTGAGGTAGTTTGGCAGTGAGGTAGTTTGATAGTGAGTAGTTTGGCAGTGAGGTAGTTTGGCACTGAGGTAGTTTGGCAATGAGGTAGTTTGGCACTGAGGTAGTTTGGCAGTGAGTAGTTAGGCACTGAGGTAGTTTGGCAGGGAGGTAGTTTGTCAGTGAGGTAGATTGGCACGGAGGTAGTTTGGCAGTGAGGTAGTTTGATAGTGAGTAGTTTGGCAGTGAGCTAGATTGTCACCGCGGTAGTTTGGCAATGAGGTAGTTTGGCACTGAGGTAGTTTGGCACTGAGGTAGTTTGGTAGTGAGGTAGTTTGGCAGTGAGGTAGTTTGTCAGTGAGGTAGTTTGGCACTGAGGTAGTTTGGCAATGAGGTAGTTTGTAAGTGAGGTAGTTTGGCAGTGAGCAGTTTGGCAGTGAGGTAGTTTGGCACTGAGGTAGTTTGGTAGTGAGTAGTTAGGCACTGAGGTAGTTTGGCAGTGAGGTAGTTTGGTAGTGAGTAGTTTGGCAGTGAGGTAGTTTGGCACTGAGGTAGTTTGGCAATGAGGTAGATTGGCAGTGAGGTTGTTTGGCAGTGAGTAGTTTGGCACTGAGGTAGTTTGGCACTGAGGTAGTTTGGCAGTGAGGTAGTTTGATAGTGAGTAGTTTGGCAGTGAGGTAGTTTGGCACTGAGGTAGTTTGGCAATGAGGTAGTTTGGCACTGAGGTAGTTTGGCAGTGAGTAGTTAGGCACCGAGGTAGTTTGGCAGGGAGTTAGTTTGTCAGTGAGGTAGATTGGCACTGAGGTAGTTTGGCAGTGAGGTAGTTTGATAGTGAGTAGTTTGGCAGTGAGGTAGTTTGGTAGTTTGGCAATGAGGTAGTTTGGCACTGAGGTAGTTTGGCACTGAGGTAGTTTGGTAGTGAGGTAGTTTGGCAGTGAGGTAATTTGTCAGTGAGGTAGTTTGTCAGTGAGGTAGTTTGGCACTGAGGTAGTTTGGCAGTGAGGTAGTTTGGCACTGAGGTAGTTTGGCAATGAGGTAGTTTGGTAGTGAGTAGTTAGGCACTGAGGTAGTTTGGCAGTGAGGTAGTTTGGTAGTGAGTAGTTTGGCAGTGAGGTAGTTTGGCACTGAGGTAGTTTGGCAATGAGGTAGATTGGCAGTGAGGTTGTTTGGCAGTGAGTAGTTTGGCACTGAGGTAGTTTGGCAATGAGGTACTTTGGCAGTGAGGTAGTTTGATAGTGAGTAGTTTGGCACTGAGGTAGTTTGGCAATGAGGTAGTTTGGCAATGAGGTAGTTTGGCAATGAGGTAGTTTGGCAGTGAGTAGTTAGGCAGTGAGGTAGTTTGGCAGGGAGGTAGTTTGTCAGTGAGGTAGATTGGCACTGAGGTAGTTTGGCAGTGAGGTAGTTTGATAGTGAGTAGTTTGGCAGTGAGGTAGTTTGGCACGGTGGTAGTTTGGCAATGAGGTAGTTTGGCACTGAGGTAGTTTGGCACTGAGGTAGTTTGGTAGTGAGGTAGTTTGGCAGTGAGGTAGTTTGTCAGTGAGGTAGTTTGTCAGTGAGGTAGTTTGGCACTGAGGTAGTTTGGCAGTGAGGTAGTTTGGTAGTGAGTAGTTTGGCAGTGAGGTAGTTTGGTAGTGAGGTAGTTTGGCAGTGAGGTAGTTTGTCAGTGAGGTAGTTTGTCAGTGAGGTAGTTTGGCACTGAGGTCGTTTTGAGGTAGTTTGGCAGTGAGGTAGTTTGGCACTGAGGTAGTTTGGCAATGAGGTAGTTTGGTAGTGAGTAGTTAGGCACTGAAGTAGTTTGGCAGTGAGGTAGTTTGGCACTGAGGTAGTTTGGCAATGAGGTCGATTGGCAGTGAGGTTGTTTGGCAGTGAGTAGTTTGGCACTGAGGTAGTTTTGCACTGAGGTAGTTTGGCAGTGAGGTAGTTTGATAGTGAGTAGTTTGGCAGTGAGGTAGTTTGGCACTGAGGTAGTTTGGCAATGAGGTAGTTTGGCACTGAGGTAGTTTGGCAGTGAGTAGTTAGGCACTGAGGTAGTTTGGCAGGGAGGTAGTTTGTCAGTGAGGTAGATTGGCACGGAGGTAGTTTGGCAGTGAGGTAGTTTGATAGTGAGTAGTTTGGCAGTGAGCTAGTTTGTCACCGCGGTAGTTTGGCAATGAGGTAGTTTGGCACTGAGGTAGTTTGGCACTGAGGTAGTTTGGTAGTGAGGTAGTTTGGCAGTGAGGTAGTTTGTCAGTGAGGTAGATTGGCACTGAGGTAGTTTGGCAGTGAGGTAGTTTGATAGTGAGTAGTTTGGCAGTGAGGTAGTTTGGCAATGAGGTAGTTTGGCAATGAGGTAGTTTGGCACTGAGGTAGTTTGGCACTGAGGTAGTTTGGTAGTGAGGTAGTTTGGCAGTGAGGTAGTTTGTCAGTGAGGTAGTTTGTCAGTGAGGTAGTTTGGCACTGAGGTAGTTTGGCAGTGAGGTAGTTTGGCACTGAGGTAGTTTGGCAATGAGGTAGTTTGGTAGTGAGTAGTTAGGCACTGAGGTAGTTTGGCAGTGAGGTAGTTTGGTAGTGAGTAGTTTGGCAGTGAGGTAGTTTGGCACTGAGGTAGTTTGGCAATGAGGTAGATTGGCAGTGAGGTTGTTTGGCAGTGAGTAGTTTGGCACTGAGGTAGTTTGGCACTGAGGTAGTTTGGCAGTGAGGTAGTTTGATAGTGAGTAGTTTGGCAGTGAGGTAGTTTGGCACTGAGGTAGTTTGGCAATGAGGTAGTTTGGCACTGATGTAGTTTGGCAGTGAGTAGTTAGGCACTGAGGTAGTTTGGCAGGGAGGTAGTTTGTCAGTGAGGTAGATTGGCACTGAGGTAGTTTGGCAGTGAGGTAGTTTGATAGTGAGTAGTTTGGCAGTGAGGTAGTTTGGCACCGCGGTAGTTTGGCAGTGAGGTAGTTTGGCACTGAGGTAGTTTGGCACTGAGGTAGTTTGGTAGTGAGGTAGTTTGGCAGTGAGGTAGTTTGTCAGTGAGGTAGTTTGTCAGTGAGGTAGTTTGGCACTGAGGTAGTTTGGCAGTGAGGTAGTTTGGTAGTGAGTAGTTTGGCAGTGAGGTAGTTTGGTAGTGAGGTAGTTTGGCAGTGAGGTAGTTTGTCAGTGAGGTAGTTTGTCAGTGAGGTAGTTTGGCACTGAGGTAGTTTGGCAATGAGGTAGTTTGGCAGTGAGGTAGTTTGGCACTCAGGTAGTTTGGCAATGAGGTAGTTTGGTAGTGAGTAGTTAGGCACTGAGGTAGTTTGGCAGTGAGGTAGTTTGGCACTGAGGTAGTTTGGCAATGAGGTAGATTGGCAGTGAGGTTGTTTGGCAGTGAGTAGTTTGGCACTGAGGTAGTTTTGCACTGAGGTAGTTTGGCAGTGAGGTAGTTTGATAGTGAGTAGTTTGGCAGTGAGGTAGTTTGGCACTGAGGTAGTTTGGCAATGAGGTAGTTTGGCACTGAGGTAGTTTGGCAGTGAGTAGTTAGGCACTGAGGTAGTTTGGCAGGGAGGTAGTTTGTCAGTGAGGTAGATTGGCACTGAGGTAGTTTGGCAGTGAGGTAGTTTGATAGTGAGTAGTTTGGCAGTGAGGTAGTTTGGCACCGCGGTAGTTTGGCAATGAGGTAGTTTGGCACTGAGGTAGTTTGGCACTGAGGTAGTTTGGTAGTGAGGTAGTTTGGCAGTGAGGTAGTTTGTCAGTGAGGTAGTTTGTCAGTGAGGTAGTTTGGCACTGAGGTAGTTTGGCAGTGAGGTAGTTTGGCACTGAGGTAGTTTGGCAATGAGGTAGTTTGGTAGTGAGTAGTTAGGCACTGAGGTAGTTTGGCAGTGAGGTAGTTTGGTAGTGAGTAGTTTGGCAGTGAGGTAGTTTGGCACTGAGGTAGTTTGGCAATGAGGTAGATTGGCAGTGAGGTTGTTTGGCAGTGAGTAGTTTGGCACTGAGGTAGTTTGGCACTGAGGTAGTTTGGCAGTGGGGTAGTTTGATAGTGAGTAGTTTGGCAGTGAGGTAGTTTGGCAATGAGGTAGTTTGGCACTGAGGTAGTTTGGCAGTGAGTAGTTAGGCACTGAGGTAGTTTGGCAGGGAGGTAGTTTGTCAGTGAGGTAGATTGGCACTGAGGTAGTTTGGCAGTGAGGTAGTTTGATAGTGAGTAGTTTGGCAGTGAGGTAGTTTGGCACCGCGGTAGTTTGGCAATGAGGTAGTTTGGCACTGAGGTAGTTTGGCACTGAGGTAGTTTGGTAGTGAGGTAGTTTGTCAGTGAGGTAGTTTGTCTGTGAGGTAGTTTGGCAGTGAGGTAGTTTGGCACTGAGGTAGTGTGCAATGAGGTAGTTTGGTAGTGAGTAGTTAGGCACTGAGGTAGTTTGGCAGTGAGGTAGTTTGGCACTGAGGTAGTTTGGCACTGAGGTAGATTGGCAGTGAGGTTGTTTGGCAGTGAGTAGTTTGGCACTGAGGTAGTTTTGCACTGAGGTAGTTTGGCAGTGAGGTAGTTTGATAGTGAGTAGTTTGGCAGTGAGGTAGTTTGGCACTGAGGTAGTTTGGCAATGAGGTAGTTTGGCACTGAGGTAGTTTGGCAGTGAGTAGTTAGGCACTGAGGTAGTTTGGCAGGGAGGTAGTTTGTCAGTGAGGTAGATTGGCACTGAGGTAGTTTGGCAGTGAGGTAGTTTGATAGTGAGTAGTTTGGCAGTGAGGTAGTTTGGCACCGCGGTAGTTTGGCAATGAGGTAGTTTGGCACTGAGGTAGTTTGGCACTGAGGTAGTTTGGTAGTGAGGTAGTTTGTCAGTGAGGTAGTTTGTCAGTGAGGTAGTTTGTCAGTGAGGTAGTTTGGCACTGAGGTAGTTTGGCAATGAGGTAGTTTGTAAGTGAGGTAGTTTGGCAGTGAGCAGTTTGGCAGTGAGGTAGTTTGGCACTGAGGTAGTTTGGCAATGAGGTAGTTTGGCACTGAGGTAGTTTGGCAGTGAGTAGTTAGGCACTGAGGTAGTTTGGCAGGGAGGTAGTTTGTCAGTGAGGTAGTTTGGCAGTGAGGTAGTTTGGCAATGAGGTAGTTTGGCAGTGAGGTAGTTTGTCAGTGAGGTAGTTTGTCAGTGAGGTAGTTTGGCAGTGAGGTAGTTTGGCACTGAGGTAGTTTGGCACTGGGGTAGTTTGGCAGTGAGTAGTTAGGCACTGAGGTAGTTTGGCAGGGAGGTAGTTTGGAAGTGAGGTAGTTTGGCAGTGAGGTAGTTTGGCAATGAGGTAGTTTGGCAGTGAGTAGTTTGGCAGTGAGGTAGTTTGGCACTGAGGTAGTTTGGCACTGAGGTAGTTTGGCAGTGAGGTAGTTTGGCAGTGAGTAGTTTGGCAGTGAGGTAGATTGGCACTGAGGTAGTTTGGCAATGAGGTTGTTTGGCAGTGAGGTAGTTTGGCAGTGAGTAGTTTGGCAGTGAGGTAGATTGGCACTGAGGTAGTTTGGCAGTGAGGTAGTTTGATAGTGAGTAGTTTGGCAGTGAGGTAGTTTGGCACCGCGGTAGTTTGGCAATGAGGTAGTTTGGCACTGAGGTAGTTTGGCACTGAGGTAGTTTGGTAGTGAGGTAGTTTGGCAGTGAGGTAGTTTAGCACTGAGGTAGTTTGGTAGTGAGTAGTTAGGCACTGAGGTACTTTGGCAGTGAGGTAGTTTCGTAGTGAGTAGTTTGGCAGTGAGGTAGTTTGGCACTGCGGTAGTTTGGCAACGAGGTAGTTTGGCACTGAGGTAGTTTGGCAATGAGGTAGTTTGGTAGTGAGTAGTTAGGCACTGAGGTAGTTTGGCAGTGAGGTAGTTTGGTAGTGAGTAGTTTGGCAGTGAGGTAGTTTGGCACTGAGGTAGTTTGGCAATGAGGTAGTTTGATAGTGAGTAGTTTGGCAGTGAGGTAGTTTGGCACCATGGTAGTTTGGCAATGAGGTAGTTTGGCACTGAGGTAGTTTGGCACTGAGGTAGTTTGGTAGTGAGGTAGTTTGGCAGTGAGGTAGTTTAGCACTGAGGTAGTTTGGTAGTGAGTAGTTAGGCACTGAGGTAGTTTGTCAGTGAGGTAGTTTGTCAGTGAGGTAGTTTGGCAGTGAGGTAGTTTGGCACTGAGGTAGTTTGGCACTGGGGTAGTTTGGCAGTGAGTAGTTAGGCACTGAGGTAGTTTGGCAGGGAGGTAGTTTGGAAGTGAGGTAGTTTGGCAGTGAGGTAATTTGGCAATGAGGTAGTTTGTCAGTGAGGTAGTTTGTCAGTGAGGTAGTTTGGCACTGAGGTAGTTTGGCAGTGAGGTAGTTTGGCAGTGAGTAGTTTGGCAGTGAGGTAGTTTGGCAATGAGGTAGTTTGGCACTGAGGTAGTTTGGCAATGAGGTTGTTTGGCAGTGAGGTAGTTTGGCAGTGAGTAGTTTGGCAGTGAGGTAGATTGGCACTGAGGTAGTTTGGCAGTGAGGTAGTTTGATAGTGAGTAGTTTGGCAGTGAGGTAGTTTGGCACCGCGGTAGTTTGGCAATGAGGTAGTTTGGCACTGAGGTAGTTTGGCACTGAGGTAGTTTGGTAGTGAGGTAGTTTGGCAGTGAGGTAGTTTAGCACTGAGGTAGTTTGGTAGTGAGTAGTTAGGCACTGAGGTACTTTGGCAGTGAGGTAGTTTCGTAGTGAGTAGTTTGGCAGTGAGGTAGTTTGGCACTGCGGTAGTTTGGCACTGAGGTAGTTTGGCACTGAGGTAGTTTGGCAGTGAGGTAGTTTGGTAGTGAGTAGTTAGGCACTGAGGTAATTTGGCAGTGAGGTAGTTTGGTAGTGAGTAGTTTGGCAGTGAGGTAGTTTGGCACTGAGGTAGTTTGGCAATGAGGTACTTTGGCAGTGAGGTAGTTTGATAGTGAGTAGTTTGGCACTGAGGTAGTTTGGCAATGAGGTAGTTTGTCAGTGAGGTAGATTGGCACTGAGGTAGTTTGGCAGTGAGGTAGTTTGATAGTGAGTAGTTTGCCAGTGAGGTAGTTTGGCACGGTGGTAGTTTGGCAATGAGGTAGTTTGGCACTGAGGTAGTTTGGCACTGAGGTAGTTTGGTAGTGAGGTAGTTTGGCAGTGAGGTAGTTTGGCAGTGAGGTAGTTTGGTAGTGAGGTAGTTTGTCAGTGAGGTAGGTTGTCAGTGAGGTAGTTTGGCACTGAGGTAGTTTGGCAATGAGGTAGTTTGGCACTGAGGTAGTTTGGCAGTGAGGTAGTTTGGCACTGAGTAGTTAGGCAGTGAGGTAGTTTAGCACTGAGGTAGTTTGGTAGTGAGTAGTTAGGCACTGAGGTAGTTTGGCAGTGAGGTAGTTTGGTAGTGAGTAGTTTGGCAGTGAGGTAGTTTGGCACTGAGGTAGATTGGCAATGAGGTAGTTTGTCAGTGAGGTAGTTTGGCAGTGAGGTAGTTTGGCAGTGAGGTAGTTTGGCAGTGAGTAGTTTGGCAGTGAGGTAGTTTGGAACTGAGGTAGTTTGGCAGTGAGGTAGTTTGATAGTGAGTATTTTGGCACTGAGGTAGTTTGGCAATGAGGTTGTTTGGCAGTGAGGTAGTTTGGCAGTGAGTAGTTTGGCAGTGAGGTAGATTGGCACTGAGGTAGTTTGGCAGTGAGGTAGTTTGATAGTGAGTAGTTTGGCAGTGAGGTAGTTTGGCACTGAGGTAGTTTGGCAATAAGGTAGTTTGGCACTGAGGTAGTTTGGCACTGAGGTAGTTTGGCAGTGAGGTAGTTTGATAGTGAGTAGTTTGGCAGTGAGGTAGTTTGGCACTGAGGTAGTTTGGCACTGAGGTAGTTTGGCAGTGAGGTAGTTTGATAGTGAGTAGTTTGGCAGTGAGGTAGTTTGGCACTGAGGTAGTTTGGCAATGAGGTAGTTTGGCAATGAGGTAGTTTGGCACTGAGGTAGTTTGGGAGTGAGGTAGTTTGGGAGTGAGGTAGTTTGGCAGTGAGGTAGTTTGGCAGTGAGTAGATAGGCACTGAGGTAGTTTGGCACTGAGGTAGTTTGGTAGTGAGGTAGTTTGTCAGTGAGGTAGTTTGGCAGTGAGGTACCTGCCCTGTAATAGCAACAGAGCACCAGTTCATCTCATTACTTTCCTAAATGCCTCTGTTTGCATTTGTCAGTTCGCAATGTATCAAACAGAGGGGGTTGATGGGAAATTCTCCACGTCTGCCCTTGAACGGAGGCCAGTCAGCACGGGACCAAACCCTCGCCTTGTAAACGTTGCATTGCACTAGCTGTTACTGCATGGCTAAATACATACCATATTAAAATCACACAGGCACCGGAGAGCCAGAGAAATAACCTCTTGATTCCCTCTTAAACCATTTAATGAAGATGGATCAGCGTCATACGTTTACATTACATTTTTTCTAACAGCGAGCATATAGTTTAATTGCAGCCGGTGCTCACCTCTGACCTCTCCCTTTTAGACAGGGTGCTCAGTGGCTCAATCTGTACACTCGCTATTGTTTTGGTTTGGGTTATTTTTTGTTGTTGCTGCCATCTAAATGTATTCTGATCAAAAATCTGCCAGCATAGTATTTTCTTGCCTTCCTCGTCCTTTGGGAAATACTTACAATTCAATTCATCCCAATTCCACGTGGGCACATTCTTCCTGGTCCAGCTGCTCTGTGAGGTCTCCTGTGAAATGGTGTCCTCCATCAGTGCTGAATGTCACTAAACCTACACCATTACTGCAGACTGGCATCCCCAAAGATCCATTACTGCAGACTGGCATCCCCAAAGATCCATTACTGCAGACTGGGATCCCCAAAGATCCATTACTGCAGACTGGGATCCCCAAAGATCCAAAGAACTCTATTCCACTTCAAGTAACGCAAGCAATACAATTACATTTGAAAAACAGATTAAAAAACACCTTATGGAACAGCGGGGACTGGAAAGCAACACACACACACACACACACACACACACACACACACACACACACACACACACACACACACACACACACACACACACACACACACACACACACACACACACACACACACACACACACACACACACACACACACACACACACACACACACACACACACACACACACACACACACACACAGTAATGTAGATGTGTGGTAGTGGTGGAGTAGGGGCCTGAGGGCACACATTGTGTTGTGGAATCTGTGAATGTTTTAAAATGGTATAAACTGACTTAATTTTGCTGGACCCCAGGAAGAGTATCTACTGCTTTGGCAGCAGCTAATGAGGATCCATAATAAATACAAATACAAATGACTCCATGGTGGACAAATAATTCCACATTTCTTTCCGCTCTCATTTGCAATGAAGGTCTTTGTAGGCTTCCATAAGCTTCTGCCGTGCAAGACGGATAGAAGCAGTTTTAATGCTGTATGATGCCTCACTGGTCTTTATGTTTTAATATGTGGAATGGACAGAACAAGGTTCTCTTTAACCGGCTGCCTATTGTACAGATCAACAGTACTGGAACCAAAATCACAGGGTGAAACATTTGCTTAAGAAAATAATGTTGGATTGTCCATTCTGCATGGCAATGAGAAACCCAATTACTTGTAAACCTTTGAGTGGAGCCCACACTGACTAGAATAAGAGACAGAATGCCAGGGCAGGTGAGCACCACTCTCCATGTGAGTTATACAAGCTGTCAGAGTAAGATATCTTTGTCACATGATATTGACCTGGAGATCAAAATGGATTGAAGTCATGCCAGTGATGTCACAGCCCTGGCAGTGTTAGACGTATGCTTCAAAGGTTGTGGTATGAGAAACTAGCTCCACCATGGATATACTGTAAATACCAGGCAGGCAGCATTGACTCGACTGCTATGTATTGGAGAAAGGCTGAGGCTCATTGCAACCCCACACTGAGTCTCAGGGCTACCAGCTAGAGGTGGAAATCATCTGAACAGCAGAACACTGCCACATTTGAAGGCCAACTGACTGACAGATTTCTCTCTGAAAGTAGATGTGGGCAATTCCGCGTTAACAGAGTAATGCGAAGACTCAAAGATATTTCACTTTAAAATGCATGTCAAGCAGAAAAACAATAATCGCAAACCATATTAACTCTATGCACAGTGATTACTTTGAACAATTTCCACAGAAAATTTGACAAACACATTTAGGCAACTTGAAGAACAGTGCGGATGCAATGTGACTGTTTGATCTGGTAACAGAATGACTGTTAGTGCTGTTTGTGCCATCATTCTGTTACCAAACATAGCAGGGGGAATGGGGTTACGCTGAATGATACCAAACATAGCAGGGGGAATGGGGTTACGCTGAATGTTACCAAACATAGCAGGGGGAATAGGGTTACACTGAATGATATCAAACATAGCAGGGGGAATAGGGTTACACTGAATGATACCAAACATAGAAAGTGGTGTTGGTTACACTGAATGGGATTACTCTGAATGATACCAAACAAATCAGGGGAATGGGGTTACGCTGAATGGATTTATGCTGAATGGTACCAAACATAGCAGGGGGAATGGGGTTACGCTGAATGATACCAAACATAGCAGGGGGAATGGGGTTACACTGAATGATACCAAACATAGCAGGGGAAATGGGGTTACGCTGAATGATACCAAACATAGCAGGGGAAATGGGGTTACGCTGAATGATACCAAACATAGCAGGGGGAATGGGGTCACGCTGAATGATACCAAACATAGCAGGGGAATGGGGTCACGCTGAATGATACCAAACATAGCAGGGGGAATGGGGTTACACTGAATGATACCAAACATAGAAAGTGGTGTTGGTTACACTGAATGGGATTACTCTGAATGATACCAAACAAATCAGGAGGAATGGGGTTACGCTGAATGGATTTATGCTGAATGGTACCAAACATAGCAGGGGGAATGGGGTTACACTGAATGATACCAAACATAGCAGGCGGAATGGGGTTACACTGAATGATACCAAACAAATCAGGAGGAATGGGGTCACGCTGAATGATACCAAACAAATCAGGAGGAATGGGGTCACGCTGAATGATACCAAACAAATCAGGAGGAATGGGGTTACACTGAATGATATCAAACATAGCAGGAGGAATGGGGTCACGCTGAATGATACCAAACAAATCAGGAGGAATGTGGATACGCTGAATGATACCAAACATAGCAGGAGGAATGGGGTTACACTGAATGATACCAAACATAGCAGGAGGAATGGGGTTACACTGAATGATACCAAACATAGCAGGAGGAATGGGGTTACGCTGAATGATATCAAACATAGCAGGAGGAATGGGGTCACGCTGAATGATACCAAACAAATCAGGGGAATGGGGTCACGCTGAATGATACCAAACATAGCAGGGGGAATGGGGTTACACTGAATGATACCAAACATAGAAAGTGGTGTTGGTTACACTGAATGGGATTACTCTGAATGATACCAAACAAATCAGGAGGAATGGGGTTACGCTGAATGGATTTATGCTGAATGGTACCAAACATAGCAGGGGGAATGGGGTTACACTGAATGATACCAAACATAGCAGGCGGAATGGGGTTACACTGAATGATACCAAACAAATCAGGAGGAATGGGGTCACGCTGAATGATACCAAACAAATCAGGAGGAATGGGGTTACACTGAATGATACCAAACATAGCAGGGGGAATGGGGTTACGCTGAATGATATCAAACATAGCAGGAGAAATGGGGTTACGCTGAATGATATCAAACATAGCAGGAGGAATGGGGTCACGCTGAATGATACCAAACAAATCAGGGGGAATGGGGTCACGCTGAATGATACCAAACATAGCAGGGGGAATGGGGTTACACTGAATGATACCAAACATAGAAAGTGGTGTTGGTTACACTGAATGGGATTACTCTGAATGATACCAAACAAATCAGGAGGAATGGGGTTACGCTGAATGGATTTATGCTGAATGGTACCAAACATAGCAGGGGAATGGGGTTACACTGAATGATACCAAACATAGCAGGCGGAATGGGGTTACACTGAATGATACCAAACAAATCAGGAGGAATGGGGTCACGCTGAATGATACCAAACATAGCAGGAGGAATGGGGTTACACTGAATGATACGAAACATAGCAGGCGGAATGGGGTTACACTGAATGATACCAAACATAGCAGGCGGAATGGGGTTACACTGAATGATACCAAACAAATCAGGAGGAATGGGGTCACGCTGAATGATACCAAACAAATCAGGAGGAATGGGGTCACGCTGAATGATACCAAACAAATCAGGAGGAATGTGGATACGCTGAATGATACCAAACAAATCAGGAGGAATGGGGTCACGCTGAATGATACCAAACAAATCAGGAGGAATGGGGTCACGCTGAATGATACCAAACAAATCAGGAGGAATGGGGTCACACTGAATGATACCAAACAAATCAGGAGGAATGTGGATACGCTGAATGATACCAAACATAGCAGGGGAATGGGGTTACACTGAATGATACCAAACATAGCAGGAGGAATGGGGTTACGCTGAATGATACCAAACATAGCAGGGGAATGGGGTTACGCTGAATGATACCAAACATAGCAGGGGGAATGGGGTTACGCTGAATGATACCAAACATAGCAGGAGGAATGGGGTTACACTGAATGATACCAAACATAGCAGGAGGAATGGGGTTACGCTGAATGATATCAAACATAGCAGGGGAAATGGGGTTACGCTGAATGATACCAAACATAGCAGGAGAAATGGGGTTACGCTGAATGATATCAAACATAGCAGGAGGAATGGGGTCACGCTGAATGATACCAAACATAGCAGGAGAAATGGGGTTACGCTGAATGATATCAAAAATAGCAGGGGAATGGGGTTACGCTGAATGATACCAAACATAGCAGGAGGAATGGGATTACGCTGAATGGGGTTACGCTGAATGATACCAAACATAGCAGGGGGAATGGGGTTACGCTGAATGATACCAAACATAGCAGGAGGAATGGGATTACGCTGAATGATACCAAATATAGCAGGAGGAATGGGATTACGCTGAATGATACCAAACATAGCAGGGGGAATGGGGTTATGCTGAATGTGATTACGCTGAATGTGTTTACCCTGAATGGGATTACACTGAATGGGTTTACACTGAATGGGTTTACACTGAATGGGGTTACACTGAATGGGGTTACACTGAATGGGTTTACACTGAATGGGTTTACACTGAATGGGTTTACACTGAATGGGGTTACACTGAATGGGGTTACACTGAATGGGTTTACACTGAATGGGGTTACACTGAATGGGGTTACACTGAATGGGTTTACACTGAATGGGATTATGCTGAATGGGTTTACACTGAATGGGGTTACACTGAATGGGTTTACACTGAATGGTGTGGAGTTGACTTTAGCAGTCAGGCTGAGGGGGTAGTGGTGAGGACAGATGTTAGTCTGGACCTCTTGGCCCTTGACCAGAGGATCATGGATTTGAATGGGCGACTGGACCATCGTTCAAAGCTTCTCACCCTTACTAACCTGGGGGACACAGACTGAAGAGTATCAGCATTGGTTTTACATTCCCTAATTGAGATTGTCATGTGGAACTGCAGGTTTCCAGTATATCTTTCCAATGTGTGGAAGGTATGTTGAAAATATATACATTGAAATATATACATTCAGATGTATGGGAGCGATCTCTCTAAGCGTTATCAGGTGATGTTACCATCTAACAGGACTAATCCCAGTACTTGCCGAATTATATAATCCTTCTTTTTCACCTGACATGTATTGATGGATGTGGATGTGTATGTTGTCCTCTGGTAGCTAGTGGGGTTTTAATGGAGGTTAATGGAAGTCTCTGCCATCAAAACCTTGCTCTGGTCATGAACCAAGGGGACCACTTGTCTATTATAACAGAGCTATATGATTATTCAAGTACACAGCCCTCTTGTCTTAATTAGATAGCGTCATTTCAAATGGGAATTGTATCATGGCGTTGGTAAGTAACCACAACATGGTCCTCCCTAACCTTATACATACGAATCAGACTGCGAGCAGGAGAGTGCAGAGCACTTAGTGGAATAATTAATGCAGGGATAAATTGAGTTTGAAAATAATGTGGTTTAGTGTGTCATTGGTGCACGCTGTCAGCACATTGCGGGGCTGAGGGATAGGGAGGGTCAGTGTGTAGCAGTAGCACAGCTTTATGACTCTCTATTTGGCCCAGCAGCAGCCCACATCACACTGTCAGCCCATTGCTGGGCTGAGGGAAGGAGGCTCAATGTGTAACTAGTAGCACAGCTTCATGACTTTCTATTTGGCCCAGCAGCAGCCCACATCACACTGTCAGCCCATTGCTGGGCTGAGGGAAGGAGGCTCAATGTGTAACGAGTAGCACAGCTTTATGACTCTCTATTTGGCCCAGCAGCAGCCCACATCACACTGTCAGCCCATTGCTGAGCTGAGGGAAGGGGAGGCTCAATGTGTAACGAGTAGCACAGCTTCATGACTTTCTATTTGGCCCAGCAGCAGCCCACATCACACTGTCAGCCCATTGCTGGGCTGAGGAAGGAGGCTCAATGTGTAACGAGTAGCACAGCTTCATGACTTTCTATTTGGCCCAGCAGCAGCCCACATCACGCTGTCAGCCCATTGCTGGGCTGAGGGAAGGGAGGCTCAATGTGTAACGAGTAGCACAGCTTTATGACTCTCTATTTGGCCCAGCAGCAGCCCACATCACACTGTCAGCCCATTGCTGGGCTGAGGGAAGGGGAGGCTCAATGTGTAACTAGTAGCACAGCTTTATGACTCTCTATTTGGCCCAGCAGCAGCCCACATCACTGTCAGCCCATTGCTGGGCTGAGGAAGGAGGCTCAATGTGTAACGAGTAGCACAGCTTCATGACTTTCTATTTGGCCCAGCAGCAGCCCACATCACACTGTCAGCCCATTGCTGGGCTGAGGGAAGGAGGCTCAATGTGTAACGAGTAGCACAGCTTTATGACTCTCTATTTGGCCCAGCAGCAGCCACATCACACTGTCAGCCCATTGCTGGGCTGAGGGAAGGGGAGGCTCAATGTGTAACTAGTAGCACAGCTTCATGACTTTCTATTTGGCCCAGCAGCAGCCCACATCACACTGTCAGCCCATTGCTGGGCTGAGGGAAGGGGAGGCTCAATGTGTAACGAGTAGCACAGCTTCATGACATTCTATTTGGCCCAGCAGCAGCCCACATCCCTCTGATCCTCTCACTAATCATACTTCTCTAATGCAGCATAGAGCATGCTAATGTGAATAGGGGGCACATGGGAGAAATAGCTTGAGTAAAAATTAAAGCCTAAAAATTGATAATATTTCAATATAATTTAGTCAATGACTCTATATCAAATACGAGATCCTTATTAATGAATAATAAATTAAATATGTAGTTTTCTAAATTGAATGCAATAAAGTCATTTTGGAGAATAGCTTGAACAAGACTTGTGTTGATAAATGAAGTGTTGTGCTTTCTCTATTATGAATCGAATGCATGTACTACTATGAATGAATACGAATGTAAATGCTATTAAGGATCACTCCAGGTTTATGTGTCTCCCCTGTCCATCTGTCCTCATTCTCTCCCATGACCGCACAAGCCAGATTAGAACTGCTGCTTAGAATACCATCACCTATGGTTGCTTGTCAGCATGCTCAACCACAGCAGGCTTTTTGGAGTGCACACAGTTGGTCTCTGGAGCAGCATATGTAATGCACTGCTGTGTGGCTTCGCTGCAGTCTGGCAGTCTGCTCCTTTTAACCTCTGGACTATTAGTGGTCTCAACATCGCATAAATCAGTTCAACATCTAGTTTTGACTTACATTTGGTTGAGTAGTCGTGAGTTCAATGTTGGAGTGAAAATATGACGACTTTCTAAAAATTCAATCAGTTTGTTGATTCAACGTTCAATGTGGTGGTAAGATGTGAAAACAATGTTGATTCAACGTCATCACATAGATTTTGTTTTGGGGGTAAGATGTGAAAACAATGTTTCAACGTCATCAATAGATTTTGTTTTGGGGGTGGGGGGTGGAAGATGTGAAAACAATGTCGATTCAACGTCATCACATAGATTTTGTTTTTGGGGGGTGGGGGGTGGAAAGATGTGAAAACAATGTCGATTCAACGTCATCACATAGATTTTGTTTTGGGGGGGGTGGTGGTAAGATGTGAAAACAATGTTGATTCAACGTCATCACATAGATTTTGTTTTTGGGGTGGTGGTAAGATGTGAAAACAATGTTGATTCAACGTCATCACATAGATTTTGTTTTTGGGGGGGGTGGTGGTTTGAAAACAATGTTTTCAACGTCATCACATAGATTTTGTTTTTGGGGGTGGTAAGATGTGAAAACAATGTCGATTCAAAATCACATAGATTTTGTTTTTGGGGGGTAAGATGAAAACAATGTGATTCAACGTCATCACATAGATTTTGTTTTGGGGGGTGGTAAGATGTGAAAACAATGTTGATTCAACGTCATCACATAGATTTTGTTTTTGGAGGAGGTAAAAAGACATGGAAACAATTTTGATTCAACCAAGTTGTGTCCAGTGGGCTGGGAGGTTTGCATGGCAATGTTGTTTTTTAGGTGCAGGATCCAACGGATGAAGGGAACGGGTTAAAAGTGGTCCAGGCAGAGATGAGCTGGAGGAGTCATTAGTGGCGACCCCAGCATGTCACTGCACTAGGCTCTGGCAGTGTTGTGCTTCGGAAGCAGAATAATAGCAGGAAGTGAGGGACCCAGCTAAATCATGCCAGTCTGGGGGAGAGGGGGCAGTCGACAGGAACCATGCAAAAGCTTCTGTTTCCGCCAGCATGCCCCCGATCCAACTGTCAAAGATATATCAAAGATGCTCTGTTTATGCTCGGACATCAATTGATGCCAGTGTGCTAAAGGTGTATGTGATCCCTGGGCTGCTGGAAAACTTGTCCCATCGGTGGAGTGGTGTCAGAGGTGGTGTCGAAGGTGGTGTCGGAGGTGATGTCAGAGATAGTGTAAGACGTGGCCGTATTTAATGGACGAACCTACTCGCATGACGACACAACAGAGCAAAGGACGTAACAATAATTGAAGTAATTCTTAGACGAGCAATACTTCATAATATGCAAATACATGGACAGGAAGTAGGCTATTACCTGTCCCTTCGACCACACGGCCAACTCTCCAAAGGACAGGATTTAGAGTATCTTGGACCATCTCTACTTGGACTGGATTTAGAGTATCTTGGACCATCTCTACTTGGACAGGATTTAGAGTATCTTGGACCATCTCTACTTGGACAGGATTTAGAGTATCTTGGACCATCTCTACTTGGACAGGATTTAGAGTATCTTGGACCATCTCTACTTGGACAGGATTTAGAGTATCTTGGACCATCTCTACTTGGACAGGATTTAGAGTATCTTGGACCATCTCTACTTGGACTGGATTTAGAGTATCTTGGACCATCTCTACTTGGACTGGATTTAGAGTATCTTGGACCATCTCTACTTGGACTGGATTTAGAGTATCTTGGACCATCTCTACTTGGACAGGATTTAGAGTATCTTGGACCATCTCTACTTGGACAGGATTTAGAGTATCTTGGACCATCTCTACTTGGACTGGATTTAGAGTATCTTGGACCATCTCTACTTGGACAGGATTTAGAGTATCTTGGACCATCTCTACTTGAACTTGAAAATCATACATTTAAGTGTGATCAAGAGAAAAAAAGTTTGCAGACTATTTATAGTGTGAAGTGAGAAGTCAACGTTGGAAGAATCTTGGGAGAGTAATTAAATTGAGAAGGGACTAAATGAGTTTGGAACTACTGTTCAGTAAGACCCTCTGCGATTTGTAGTACAGGGAAATGTCATCCCAGGCGCACAGTGCCACGTTTCTAAGTCACAGACGTAGTTGACAGATGTATTCGTTTTCAAGGTCATTGCCTTCTTGTAAAGCTATTTTTTAAGGCCAGCTAATAGTTTGATTAATATTAGATCTGGCAACAACAGCAAAAATCATGAGCTTTCTATTACTTCTCCCTTCAGACAGATGACGATCTAGAGAGATATCTGACCTAGATTAGATAAAGCTGTATGGTCTTATACAAATACGGAGAGAACAGCAATAGCCTCCGTCTGAACGTGCACTTTCATCTTGGTGCTTTTTTTCTTCCCTCCGGGGAGATGGGAGCAGATGACCTTTTACTGTCAACTTCCAACATGACAAATTACAGAGCCTGGATGACCGTGTTTTTGAGGAATGCAAGAGTTCAGCGCCTGGTCACACTGCTAGCAGGGCAGTGGACCCCTGCAATGAAGACAGATGCATTAATTGATAGATAATGGTCATAGATATATGGACTGGGGCCTCCATATTCTGAAGCCAGAAATATGATAGCCAGGGAAGCCTTTGAGGGTTTCTAGTACATCCATTCAGGATTTAAAGCCAGGGAAGCCTTTGAGGGTTCCTAGTACATCCATTCAGGATATATAGCCAGGGAAGCCTTTGAGGGTTTCTAGTACATCCATTCAGGATATATAGCCAGGGAAGCCTTTGAGGGTTTCTCGTACATCACTTCCCTGTGTTAACAAACCTCCAAATGAGCTTCAACGACATACAACCCTCCTTCCGTGGCCTACAACCGCTTTTAAATGCTAGTAAAACTAAATGCATGATCATCAACCGATTGTTGCCCACACCCTCCCGCCCGACTAGCATCACTACTCTGGACAGTTCTGACTTACAATATGTCGACAACTACAAATACCTAGGTGTCTGGTTAGACTGTAAACTCTCCTTCCAGACTCACATTAAGCATCTCCAATCCAAAATTAAATTGAGAATCGGCTTCCTATTTCGCAACATAGCCACCTGCACTCATGCTGCCAAACATATCCTTGTAAAACTGACTATCCTATCGATCCATGACTTCGGCGATGTAATTTACAAAATAGCCTCCAACACTCTACTCAGCAAACTGGAAGTAGTCTATCACAGTGCCATCCATTTTGTCATCAAAAGCCCATATACTACCAACCACTGTGACCTGTATGCTCTCATTGGCTGGCCATCATTACATATTTGTCGCCAAACCCACTGGCCCCACCTTATCTCAGCTCACTGGTCACCATAGCAACACCCACCCGTAGCATGCACTCCAGCAGGTATATTTCACTGGTTATTCCGAAACCCAACACTTACTTTGGCCGCCTTTCCTTCCAGTTCTCTGCTGCCAATGACTGGAACTAATTGCAAAAATCACTGAAGCTGGAGTCTTATATCTCCCTTTAATACTTTAAGCATCAGCTGTCAGATCAGCTTACCGATCACTTCACCTGTACACAGCCCATCTGTAAATAGCCCACCCAACTACCTCATCCCCATATTGTTATTTATCCTCTTGTTTTTTTGCACCACAGTATCTCTACTTGCACATCATCATCTGCACATCTATCACTCCAGTGTTAATGCTAAATTGTAATTATTTCACCTCTATGGCCTGTTTATTGCCTTACCTCCCTACTCTTCTATACACACACTGTACATATATTTTTTTATTGTGTTATTGACTGTATGTTTGTTTATGTGTAACTCTGTGCTGTTGTTTTTGTCACACTGCTTTGCTTTATCTTGGCCAGGTCAGAGTTGCAAATGAGAACTTGTTCTCAACTGGCCTACCTGGTTAAATAAAGGTGAAATAAATACAAATAAATAAAAAGCCTTTGAGGGGTCCTAGTACATCCCTTCAGGATAGACCTTCACTTAAAACATATAATCCAATACGTTATTCAGCCACAATCAGAGCGGATGAGACTGGAGTTAATTTAACACAATGTTTATGGTGGCATTTCGACTCCAGTCTCCTAGGTAACCAAATCGCAATTAAAGCCAAAATCAGGATATGCTGTTACTCACTTTTCTGCAAAGCCCCAGATTGCTTGTGTTTTCTTTCAGTGTAGAGAGCAGAGAGAGGGTTGACATGCCTGCATGGATCTGCTCATCACCCATTTGAAATGTAGATTAGCAGGACCACATGCAAACTGAGCTTTGCTTTGTGACCTTATCGGACTGCTCTCTGCTGTTCTTTCAACTTCCACCTTCTAATACCTAATCACTCATTAATCTGCCATAGTACTGTATACCCTGTCATACATGTGCATATTGTACTGATTAGCTTTAAGGCAGAGCACTCAGTCAAGAGGCAACCTTTAAGGCAGTGCACTCAGCCAAGAGGCATCCTTTAAAGCAGAGCACTCAGCCAAGAGGCATCCTTTAAAGCAGAGCACTCAGCCAAGAGGCACCCTTTAAAGCAGAGCACTCAGCCAAGAGGCATCCTTTAAAGCAGAGCACTCAGCCAAGAGGCACCCTTTAAAGCAGAGCACTCAGCCAAGAGGCACCCTTTAAGGCAGTGCACTCAGCCAAGAGGCAACCTTTAAGGCAGTGCACTCAGCCAAGAGGCATCCTTTAAAGCAGAGCACTCAGCCAAGAGGCACCCTTTAAGGCAGTGCACTCAGCCAAGAGGCAACCTTTAAAGCAGAGCACTCAGCCAAGAGGCACCCTTTAAGGCAGTGCACTCAGCCAAGAGGCAACCTTTAAAGCAGAGCACTCAGCCAAGAGGCACCCTTTAAGGCAGTGCACTCAGCCAAGAGGCAACCTTTAAAGCAGAGCACTCAGCCAAGAGGCACCCTTTAAGGCAGTGCACTCAGCCAAGAGGCAACCTTTAAAGCAGTGCACTCAGCCAAGAGGCAACCTTTAAAGCAGAGCACTCAGCCAAGAGGCATCCTTTAAAGCAGAGCACTCAGCCAAGAGGCACCCTTTAAGGCAGTGCACTCAGCCAAGAGGCAACCTTTAAGGCAGTGCACTCAGCCAAGAGGCATCCTTTAAAGCAGAGCACTCAGCCAAGAGGCACCCTTTAAAGCAGAGCACTCAGCCAAGAGGCACCCTTTAAGGCTGAGCACTCAGTAAAGAGACACCCTTTAAGGCAGAGCACTCAGTCAAGAGACACCCTTTAATGCAGAGCACTCAGCCAAGAGGCACCCTTTAAAGCAGAGCACTCAGCCAAGAGGCATCCTTTAAAGCAGAGCACTCAGCCAAGAGGCAGCCTTTAAAGCAGAGCACTCAGTCAAGAGGCACCCTTTAAAGCAGAGCACTCAGTCAAGAGGCACTCTTTAAAGCAGAGCACTCAGCCAAGAGGCATCCTTTAAAGCAGAGCACTCAGTCAAGAGGCACCCTTTAAAGCAGAGCACTCAGCCAAGAGGCATCCTTTAAAGCAGAGCACTCAGTCAAGAGGCACCCTTTAAAGCAGAGCACTCAGCCAAGAGGCATCCTTTAAAGCAGAGCACTCAGTCAAGAGGCACCCTTTAAAGCAGAGCACTCAGCCAAGAGGCATCCTTTAAAGCAGAGCACTCAGTAAAGAGGCACCCTTTAAAGCAGAGCACTCAGCCAAGAGGCACCCTTTAAGGCAGAGCACTCAGTCAAGAGGCACCTTTAAAGCAGAGCACTCAGTCAAGAGGCACCCTTTAAAGCAGAGCACTCAGCCAAGAGGCACCCTTTAAGGCAGAGCACTCAGTCAAGAGGCACCCTTTAAAGCAGAGCACTCAGTCAAGAGGCACCCTTTAACGCAGAGCACTCAGCCAAGAGGCACCCTTTAAAGCAGAGCACTCAGTCAAGAGGCACCCTTTAAAGCAGAGCACTCAGTAAAGAGGCACCCTTTAAAGCAGAGCACTCAGTCAAGAGGCACCCTTTAAAGCAGAGCACTCAGCCAAGAGGCACCCTTTAAGGCAGAGCACTCAGCCAAGAGGCATACTTTAAGGCAGAGCACTCAGTCAAGAGGCACCCTTTAAAGCAGAGCACTCAGTAAAGAGACACCCTTTAAGGCAGAGCACTCAGCAAAGAGACACCCTTTATAGCAGAGCACTCAGTCAAGAGGCACCCTTTAAGGCAGAGCACTCAGTCAAGAGGCACCCTTTAAGGCAGAGCACTCAGTAAAGAGACACCCTTTAAGGCAGAGCACTCAGTAAAGAGACACCCTTTAAGGCAGAGCACTCAGTAAAGAGACACCCTTTAAGGCAGAGCACTCAGTCAAGAGGCACCCTTTAAGGCAGAGCACTCAGTAAAGAGACACCCTTTAAGGCAGAGCACTCAGTCAAGAGGCACCCTTTAAGGCAGAGCACTCAGTAAAGAGACACCCTTTAAGGCAGAGCACTCAGTAAAGAGACACCCTTTAAGGCAGAGCACTCAGTAAAGAGACACACTTTAAGGCAGAGCACTCAGTAAAGAGACACCCTTTAAGGCAGAGCACTCAGTAAAGAGACACCCTTTAGGGCAGAGCACTCAGTCAAGAGGAACCCTTTAAGGCAGAGCACTCAGTAAAGAGACACCCTTTAAGGCAGAGCACTCAGTAAAGAGACACCCTTTAAGGCAGAGCACTCAGTAAAGAGACACCCTTTAAGGCAGAGCACTCAGTCAAGAGGCACCCTTTAAGGCAGAGCACTCAGTAAAGATACACCCTTTAAGGCAGAGCACTCAGTCAAGAGGCACCCTTTAAGGCAGAGCACTCAGTAAAGAGACACCCTTTAAGGCAGAGCACTCAGTAAAGAGACACCCTTTAAGGCAGAGCACTCAGTAAAGAGACACCCTTTAAGGCAGAGCACTCAGTAAAGAGACACCCTTTAAGGCAGAGCACTCAGTAAAGAGACACCCTTTAAGGCAGAGCACTCAGTAAAGAAACACCCTTTAAGGCAGAGCACTCAGTAAAGAGACACCCTTTAAGGCAGAGCACTCAGTAAAGAGACACCCTTTAAGGCAGAGCACTCAGTAAAGAGACACCCTTTAAGGCAGAGCACTCAGTCAAGAGGCACCCTTTAAAGCAGAGCACTCAGCCAAGAGGCACCCTTTAAAGCAGAGCACTCAGCCAAGAGGCACCCTTTAAAGCAGAGCACTCAGCCAAGAGGCACCCTTTAAAGCAGAGCACTCAGCCAAGAGGCATCCTTTAAAGCAGAGCACTCAGCCAAGAGGCACCCTTTAAGGCAGAGCACTCAGTAAAGAGACACCCTTTAAGGCAGAGCACTCAGTAAAGAGACACCCTTTAAGGCAGAGCACTCAGTAAAGAGACACCCTTTAAGGCAGAGCACTCAGTCAAGAGGCACCCTTTAAAGCAGAGCACTCAGCCAAGAGGCACCCTTTAAAGCAGAGCACTCAGCCAAGAGGCACCCTTTAAAGCAGAGCACTCAGCCAAGAGGCACCCTTTAAAGCAGAGCACTCAGCCAAGAGGCACCCTTTAAAGCAGAGCACTCAGCCAAGAGGCACCCTTTAAAGCAGAGCACTCAGCCAAGAGGCATCCTTTAAAGCAGAGCACTCAGTCAAGAGGCACCCTTTAAGGCAGAGCACTCAGTAAAGAGACACCCTTTAAAGCAGAGCACTCAGCCAAGAGGCACCCTTTAAAGCAGAGCACTCAGCCAAGAGGCACCCTTTAAAGCAGAGCACTCAGCCAAGAGGCACCCTTTAAGGCAGAGCACTCAGTAAAGAGACACCCTTTAAAGCAGAGCACTCAGCCAAGAGGCACCCTTTAAAGCAGAGCACTCAGCCAAGAGGCACCCTTTAAAGCAGAGCACTCAGCCAAGATGCAACCTTTAAGGCAGAGCACTCAGCCAAGAGGCACCCTTTAAAGCAGAGCACTCAGCCAAGAGACACCCTTTAAAGCAGAGCACTCAGCCAAGAGGCACCCTTTAAGGCAGAGCACTCAGTAAAGAGAAACCCTTTAAAGCAGAGCACTCAGCCAAGAGGCACCCTTTAAAGCAGAGCACTCAGCCAAGAGGCACCCTTTAAAGCAGAGCACTCAGCCAAGAGGCAACCTTTAAGGCAGAGCACTCAGCCAAGAGGCACCCTTTAAAGCAGAGCACTCAGCCAAGAGGCACCCTTTAAAGCAGAGCACTCAGCCAAGAGGCAACCTTTAAGGCAGAGCACTCAGCCAAGAGGTATCCTTTAAGGCAGCGCACTCAGTCAAGAGGCACCCTTTAAAGCAGAGCACTCAGCCAAGAGGCACCCTTTAAAGCAGAGCACTCAGCCAAGAGACACCCTTTAAAGCAGAGCACTCAGCCAAGAGGCACCCTTTAAAGCAGAGCACTCAGCCAAGAGGCACCCTTTAAAGCAGAGCACTCAGCCAAGAGGCACTCTTTAAAGCAGAGCACTCAGCCAAGAGACACCTTTAAAGCAGAGCACTCAGCCAAGAGGCACCCTTTAAAGCAGAGCACTCAGTCAAGAGGCACCCTTTAAAGCAGAGCACTCAGTCAAGAGGCACCCTTTAAAGCAGAGCACTCAGCCAAGAGGCACCCTTTAAAGCAGAGCACTCAGCCAAGAGGCACCCTTTAAAGCAGAGCACTCAGCCAAGAGACACCCTTTAAAGCAGAGCACTCAGCCAAGAGGCACCCTTTAAAGCAGAGCACTCAGCCAAGAGGCAACCTTTAAGGCAGAGCACTCAGCCAAGAGGTATCCTTTAAGGCAGAGCACTCAGTCAAGAGGCACCCTTTAAAGCAGAGCACTCAGCCAAGAGGCACCCTTTAAAGCAGAGCACTCAGCCAAGAGGCACCCTTTAAAGCAGAGCACTCAGCCAAGAGGCACTCTTTAAAGCAGAGCACTCAGCCAAGAGACACCTTTAAAGCAGAGCACTCAGCCAAGAGGCACCCTTTAAAGCAGAGCACTCAGTCAAGAGGCACCCTTTAAAGCAGAGCACTCAGTCAAGAGGCACCCTTTAAAGCAGAGCACTCAGCCAAGAGGCACCCTTTAAAGCAGAGCACTCAGCCAAGAAGCACCCTTTAAAGCAGAGCACTCAGCCAAGAGACACCCTTTAAAGCAGAGCACTCAGCCAATAGGCACCCTTTAAAGCAGAGCACTCAGCCAAGAGGCACCCTTTAAAGCAGAGCACTCAGTCAAGAGGCACCCTTTAATGCAGAGCACTCAGCCAAGAGGCATCCTTTAAGGCAGAGCACTCAGTCAAGAGGCACCCTTTAAAGCAGAGCACTCAGTCAAGAGGCACACTTTAAGGCAGAGCACTCAGCCAAGAGGCATCCTTTAAAGCAGAGCACTCAGCCAAGAGGCACCCTTTAAAGCAGAGCACTCAGCCAAGAGGCACCCTTTAAAGCAGAGCACTCAGTCAAGAGGCACCCTTTAAAGCAGAGCACTCAGCCAAGAGGCACCCTTTAAAGCAGAGCACTCAGTCAAGAGGCACCCTTTAAGGCAGAGCACTCAGTCAAGAGGCACCCTTTAAGGCAGAGCACTCAGCCAAGAGGCACCCTTTAAAGCAGAGCACTCAGCCAAGAGACACCCTTTAAAGCAGAGCACTCAGCCAAGAGGCACCCTTTAAAGCAGAGCACTCAGCCAAGAGGCAACCTTTAAAGCAGAGCACTCAGCCAAGAGACACCCTTTAAAGCAGAGCACTCAGCCAAGAGGCACCCTTTAAGGCAGAGCACTCAGTCAAGAGGCATCCTTTAAAGCAGAGCACTCAGCCAAGAGGCACCCTTTAAAGCAGAGCACTCAGCCAAGTTGCAACCTTTAAGGCAGAGCACTCAGCCAAGAGGCACCCTTTAAGGCAGAGCACTCAGCCAAGAGGCATCCTTTAAGGCAGAGCACTCAGCCAAGAGGCATCCTTTAAAGCAGAGCACTCAGCCAAGAGGCACCCTTTAAGGCAGTGCACTCAGCCAAGAGGCATCCTTTAAAGCAGAGCACTCAGCCAAGAGGCACCCTTTAAGGCAGTGCACTCAGTAAAGAGGCATCCTTTAAAGCAGAGCACTCAGTCAAGAGGCACCCTTTAAGGCAGAGCACTCAGCCAAGATGCAAACTTTAAAGCAGAGCACTCAGTCAAGAGACACCCTTTAAGGCAGAGCACTCAGCCAAGAGGCATCCTTTAAAGCAGAGCACTCAGTCAAGAGGCACCCTTTAAAGCAGAGCACTCAGTCAAGAGGCATCCTTTAAACAGAGCACTCAGTCAAGAGGCACCCTTTAAGGCAGAGCACTCAGCCAAGAGGCACCCTTTAAAGCAGAGCACTCAGTCAAGAGGCACCCTTTAAAGCAGAGCACTCAGTCAAGAGACACCCTTTAAGGCAGAGCACTCAGCCAAGTGGCACCCTTTAAAGCAGAGCACTCAGTCAAGAGGCACCCTTTAAAGCAGAGCACTCAGTCAAGAGGCACCCTTTAAAGCAGAGCACTCAGTCAAGAGGCACCCTTTAAGGCAGAGCACTCAGCCAAGAGGCACCCTTTAAAGCAGAGCACTCAGTCAAGAGGCACCCTTTAAAGCAGAGCACCCAGTCAAGAGACACCCTTTAAAGCAGAGCACTCAGTCAAGAGGCACCCTTTAAAGCAGAGCACTCAGTCAAGAGGCACCCTTTAAAGCAGAGCACTCAGTCAAGAGGCACCCTTTAAAGCAGAGCACTCAGTCAAGAGGCACCCTTTAAAGCAGAGCACCCAGTCAAGAGACACCCTTTAAGGCAGAGCACTCAGCCAAGAGGCATCCTTTAAAGCAGGGCACTCAGTCAAGAGGCACCCTTTAAAGCAGAGCACTCAGTCAAGAGGCATCCTTTAAAGCAGAGCACTCAGTCAAGAGGCACCCTTTAAGGCAGAGCACTCAGCCAAGAGGCACCCTTTAAAGCAGAGCACTCAGTCAAGAGGCACCCTTTAAAGCAGAGCACTCAGTCAAGAGACACCCTTTAAAGCAGAGCACTCAGTCAAGAGGCATCCTTTAAAGCAGAGCACTCAGTCAAGAGGCACCCTTTAAGGCAGAGCACTCAGCCAAGAGGCACCCTTTAAAGCAGAGCACTCAGTCAAGAGGCACCCTTTAAAGCAGAGCACTCAGTCAAGAGGCACCCTTTAAAGCAGAGCACTCAGTCAAGAGGCACCCTTTAAAGCAGAGCACTCAGCCAAGAGGCACCCTTTAAAGCAGAGCACTCAGTCAAGAGGCACCCTTTAAAGCAGAGCACTCAGTCAAGAGACACCCTTTAAGGCAGAGCACTCAGCCAAGTGGCACCTTCCCAAGAAGCACACTTGATGCTCTCTTGTACATCGTTTGGACTTGCCTCTCATCCAATGGCCAGGATTTGGGTCATTAGTACAGACAGGGCGTTCTTTATTCATGCTGGATGTACTGCCATGTGCAGTTCATTACATACTTTTAAAAAATGAATGCTATTTGTGTACTCTATCTTTCACATGAATCATTAGATACTTCTCACCCTCACATAATACTACAGACTTAGTTATCTATCCAGGTAGGTGTCTTATTCTCATAATATACGTAACAAAATATCCTATCAAATGGCCAGTGAACTTTTTGTCATTTAACTCTGTTTAACTGGCATTAATTACTGTTTAGTGAGAGAAAGATTATTTTTTCCCTATGGTAATTACAAATTAAAAAGTCATTCACACATCTGAGCTATCTTTATGGCAGGTGCATGATAACAGAAAAAAGAAGAAACCTGCACACTGCTCTTGATAGTATCACTGCTCTTGATAGTATCACTGCTCTTGATAGTATCACTGCTCTTGATAGTATCACTGCTCTGGATAGTATCACTGCTCTTGATAGTATCACTGCTCTGGATAGTATCACTGCTCTTGATAGTATCACTGCTCTGGAAAGTATCATTGCTCTTGATAGTATCACTGCTCTTGATAATATCACTGCTCTTGATAGTATCACTGCTCTTGATAGTATCACTACTCTTGATAGTATCACTGCTCTTGATAGTATCACTGCTCTTGATAGTATCACTGCTCTTGATAGTATCACTACTCTTGATAGTATCACTGCTCTTGATAGTATCACTGCTCTTGATAGTATCACTACTCTTGATAGTATCACTGCTCTTGATAGTATCACTGCTCTTGATAGTATCACTACTCTTGATAGTATCACTGCTCTTGATAGTATCACTGCTCTTGATAGTAACACTACTCTTGATAATATTGCTGCTCTTGCTAGTGTAGGTCAGCACACAATTGGTCCAGCGTCATCTCGAGTTTTGGTTTGGCTTGTGTAGGCTGTCATTTAAAAAAGTATCAAGCTCTTGCTATATCACAAGTCACAAGTGTAGGTCGGCAAGAGTAGTGTGCGGGTTTCTTATTTTTTCTCCTTCCTATAGTAATACAGTGTTTCATACAAGCAAAGTATGACACACTGTATTAGCAGTTTATGAGTCTATCTGAACTTCTGTGGGTTTGAGCAGCAACCTACAGCAGAGTTATTCGATAAGACTTCATTATACTCAACACATCAGTGTCTGTGTTCGTGACAGTCAACACATCAGTGTCTGTGTTCGTGACAGTCAACACATCACAGTGTATGTGGTGGAACTTCCAATGCTTTATACAGGGGGTGCAACTTTGATTTTAATACATACATTTTTATCCAGTGGGATGAAGACTCCAAGTAGCCTAACCGGATCGCTCGGAGGCATCCACATGGTCCCTAACGCACACCGCTGCCTCGTTCTGTATCACATTCCAAAGATAAAACTGGGGGACAAAAATACAATTTCAGTATTTATTTTATCTAACTAGGCAAGTCAGTTAAGAACAGATTCTTATTTTCAATGACAGCCTAGGAACAGTGGGTTAACTGCCTGTTCAGAACAACAGATTTATACCTTGTCAGCACAGGGGTTGGAACTTGCAACCTTCCGGTTACTAATCCAACACTCTAACCACTAGGCTACCCTGCCACCCTAGAATGTGGGGGGACATGCCCCAGTGAAAGATGCACCCCTTGCTTTATTTATTATTACTTCATCTGTAAACATTACTGACATGTCAGCCTACAGTAGGGAATTTTTGGTCATAAACGTGGAATTTAGGATTTTAAAAGGGACGCCATAAAACCATCTAAGGTAAATAACAAACTCATATCTAGAAGGGAGGTCTGAGTTCTCCCATCTGTCTATCTAGAAAGGAGGCCTGAGTTCTCCCATCTGTTTTCTATTTCACCAGTGAACTGGAGAGACTTGGTCCTCAGTGCCATAGTATGTAGAAACAAATGTTTGTCTAATAAAATCTCTCAAGCAGACTTAAGGGCTCAACCACAGTGTGGGCAATTACACTGAAGGCTACCTAGATTCATTGCTAGTCTTCCAATAAAATAAACAGGCAATAAAACATAAGCCAGACTCCTCGACAGTGTTCCAAAATCATCACAATTTCCACAGACTTTCATTGAAAACTTGTTTACATATTTTTTTCCCCATTACTTCCGGCAACCATGAGCCCACATGAGTAGACCTAATGGCTTGCTCAATATCGCATAGCGTATCGCAACTCTCCGTAGACGGTGCTGGGGTAAATTCACCAAGTGGCCATGAGCATCTTGTGGTGAGATCTGGGGACGATTTGTGCTCACCAAATTCCACTTCCACCTAATCACTCTACCTGACATCAGTAGCTAAGGAACACATTGGGGGCCATATGTATTTTCCTCCGTCAGGATTACTGAGAGACTTTACACACTGTGCAGGAGTTACCCTCCTCCCATCTGGAAAAGTAAAAGTTAAATCACTTTTATTCTTGTTGTCCCAAAACGACACCATTTTATCATCCAATATAAAATATCAAACCTGTAATATTGCTTGTATCATATTGCACCATGAACCATATGGACATCATCACACAGTGGTCAGTCTATCTTGGGATGCACCTTGCATGATATTGTGGGGAAAGTGCACCGACATTAGCCTTGAGGCGATGTTTTAGGATCAGAGGTTAAGAATGTATTTTTCCACAAAGAAGGTTGTACTTTGTTGAGAGTTATGGTTCCAGTCCATAATGACCAGCTGATGACAGCATGTCAGTGTGTGGTCTGCTGTTCCCGGCTCCCCTTCTCATTCCCTGCTCCTGACACTCAGAGCTGCAGCGGAGCTCCCCCTAAAGGACAGTCGTGGTACTCCACACCAGGAGAAAAAAAATCACATCCTGGAGATATGTTCCATCAACCCACATAAAAAAAATACAATAGTGCATATATGTTCCACAGTGGAGGCTGCTGAGGGGAGGACGGCTCATAATAATGGCTGGGACGGCGCATATGGAATGGCATCAAACACCTGAAAACCATGGAAACCATGGAAACCATGGAAACCGTGTGTTTGATACCATTCCACCTATACCACTCCAGTCATTACCACATGCCCATTCTTCCCAATTAAGGTGACACCAACCTCCTGTGATATACTATGGAAAGAATGCTATAGTATTCACTGTAGTGTTTTTGCAGACAGATATTTTGTGTGTGGAGTGAATACTGTGGTATTTACTTTAGTGTACTGTAGTATTTACAGTAAAACAAAATGTATTATATACTAAATTATAAACTTCGTGGTTCGAGCCCTGAAGGCTGATTGGCTGAAAGCCGTGGTATATCAGACCGTATACCATAGGTATGACAAAACATGTATTTCTACTGCTCTAATTACGTTGGTAACCAGTTTATAATAGCAATGAGGCACCTCGGGGGTTTGTGATATAAGGCCATTAAACCGCTGCCAAGGGCTGTTCTTAGGCAAGATGCAACGGGCCTTATTGCTTAAATAATTACTGTAGTGTTTTTGCAGACTGTAGTATTTACTGTAGTGTTTTGGAGACATTACTGTAGTATTTACTGAAGTGTCATTTTAGTATCTTTGACATAGAAGTGGGAGGCTTTCTCCTTGAGGTAACCTACTGGAGAAATACTAAAGAAGCACACATTCCATAACCTGTGGCAGGCCCGGGTTCTGAACAGAAAGTTCCAAGCTTCTGTTCTTTCCTATAACCTGTAGGTAGACAGGACCGGGTTCTGAACAGAAAGTTCCAAGCTTCTGTTCTTTCCTATAACCTGTAGGTAGACAGGACCGGGTTCTGAACAGAAAGTTCCAAGCTTCTGTTCTTTCCTATAACCTGTAGGTAGACAGGACCGGTTCTGAACAGAAAGTTCCAAGCTTCTGTTCTTTCCTATAACCTGTAGGTAGACAGGACCAGGTTCTGAACAGAAAGTTCCAAGCTTCCTTTGTTCTTTCCTATAACCTGTAGACAGGACTGCCCTGAACAGAAAGTTCCAAGCTTCTGTTCTTTCCTATAACCTGTAGGTAGGCAGGACCAGGTTCTGAACAGAAAGTTCCAAGCTTATGTCCTTTCCTATAACCTGTAGGTAGACAGGACCGGGTTCTGAACAGAAAGTTCCAAGCTTATGTTCTTCCTATAACCTGTAGGTAGACACACTGGGTTCTGAACAGAAAGTTCCAGTTTCTGTTCTTTCCTATAACCTGTAGGTAGACAGGACCGGGTTCTGAACAGAAAGTTCCAAGCTTCTGTTCTTTCCTATAACTGTAGGCAGACATGACCGGGTTCTGAACAGAAAGTTCCAAGTTTGTTCTTTCCTATAACCTGTAGGTAGACAGGACCGGGTTCTGAACAGAAAGTTCCAAGCTTCTGTTCTTTCCTATAACCTGTAGGTAGACAGGACCGGGTTCTGACAGAAAGTTCCAAGCTTCTGTTCTTTCCTATAACCTGTAGGTAGACAGGACCGGGTTCTGAACAGAAAGTTCAAAGCTTCCACTCTTTTCTATTACCTATAAACACAATATACGGGCTGTACTTGGTATGTAGGTTTCTCAGTTATGGATGGCACATGTGTATATAGAGGAAGGGAATGTGCAGGATATATGCACATTTAATATTGTAGAATTTACTGAAAATATGTTTTCTATAGAATTTAATAGTGTTTTTTGTGTGGCTAATACAGTAGTATTTACTGTAGTATACTACAAAATTCTATACTAATTACTACACATGATCGAGATATAATACAGTGTGTAGTATAGATTTCTACAGTATACTTCAGTTTACTACAGAATTCTGTTGTAAGTGCTGTAGTATTCCATTGTAAACTGTAGTATGTTTTTATGTGGGAGGAAACATTGGAACAAGACAAATGAAACCGTCATAAAAGCATTTTATGAGCCTGTGTTTGCACGTTTAGATAAATATCACTATGCTCGATTTATTTTAGTTAATGCAACCATGTCTAATGGATTTAGACATGATCACCTAAATATTTAGTTAAATCCTGTTCCTATGAATATCTAGCAGACAGTTGCACAGCAACAATTCCAAGTAGGGGGTATGTAGAGGTCAGCGGTTATCCCATGTATCATCACATTAGAATGCTGCCATCTCTCTGACTCTGGAGGCAATGAGCTGATAGACCCCTGACCGTTCCCTGAACACCCAGCACACATTGGGGAGATGCCTCAGGGTGCTTTGAAAATCCATCTTACGGTCGTGTTTATTAGTGAGTAGTAGGTTATGGAGGTGGGATAACCCCAGCTTTCCCCACGTTTTGTTTTGTTTCCTTTCTAAGAACACAAATAACGCAATATGTTAGCGCCTTCCCTCCTCAACTGACAGTGAAGGAATTTGAGCTGTGCTGTACGTAGCGTTGATGTGAAGCAGATGACACATGAGACCTGCCAGTGTTAATGGCAATGAAGATAAGTGGAAGAATGCTGAGCTTGAGAAACCCACAGGCTATGGAGGTGGATGGGAGGGAGTTGGCCACTTAGAGGTCTCCTGTACAGGCGCTGATGCAAGGGGGAGGTGATGTGTTCTTATCAGGAATTATAGCTTAATTTTTAAAATCACTCCCTTTCACTGAAACCACTGGCATCAGCTATCGCCAATCCAACAGAGGATGATCTACTGGGCACCAGCAGACCACCATAGTCCCTGTGCCCAAGAACACTAAGTTAACCTGCCTAAATGACTACCGACCCATAGCACTCAAGTCTGTAGCCATGAAATGCTTTGAAAGGCTGATCATGGCTCTCACATCAACGCCATTATCGCAGAAACCCTAGACCCACTCCAATTTGCATACCGCACCAACAGATCCACAGATGATGTAATTCCATTGCACTCCACACCGCCTCTTTCCCCACCAGGACAACAAGAACACCTATGTGAGAATGCACCATTGACTACAGCTCAGCGTTCAACACCAAAATGCCCTCAAAGCTCATCACTAAGCTAAGGACCCTGGGACTAAACAGCTCCCTCTGCAACTGATCCTAGACTTCCTGGACGGGCCGTCCCCAGGTGGTAAGGGTAGGTAACAACACATCCGCCACACTGATCCTTAACATGGGGGCACCTCAGGGATGCGTGCTCAGTCCCCCATGTACTCTCTGTTCACTCATGACTGCATGGCCAGGTACAACTCCAACCAACATATAAGGCTGTCTCACCAACAACGATGAGACAGCTTATAGGGAGGAGGTCAGAGACCTGACCATGTGTTGCAAAGACAACAACTTATCCTCAACGTGGTCAAGACAAAGGAGATTGTGAACTACAGGAAAAGGAGGACCGCAGCACGCCCATTCTCATCGACAGGGAGCAGGGTTGAGAGCTTCAAGTTCATTGGCATCCACATCAACAATAAACTAACATGGTCCAAGCACATGAAGACAGTCATGAAAAGAGCATGACAAAACCTATTCCCCTCAGGAGACTGACAATATTTGGCATGGGTCCTCAGATCCTCAAAAGATTTTACAGCTGTACCATCGAGAGCATCCTGACGGCTTGCATCACTTTCTGGTAAGGCAACTGCTCGGGCCTCCAACCGCAAGATACCACAGATGGTAGTGAGTACTGCCCAGTACATCACCGGAGCACCAAGTCTAGGTCCAAGAGGCTTCTAAACAGCTTCTACCCCAAGCCATAAGACTACTGAACAGCTAATCAAATGGCTACCCAGACTATTTGCACCCCACCCCCTCCACTACTCTGCTGCTAGTCTCTGTTATTATCTATTCATAGCCACTTTGACAACCCTACCTGCATGTACATAATTATCTCAAATACCCGACACCGGTGCCCCCACACATTGACATATTTACTCTGTCCAAGTACCCCTGTATATAGGCCCACGATTGCTATTTACTGCTGCTCTTTAATTATTCATTTTTCTTATCTCTTACTTTTTAAAACTTTTAAACTTTTAGGTATTTTCTTAAAACTGCATCGTTGGTTATTAAACGCTTGTTAGTAAGCATTTCACTGTAAGGTCTTCTACACCTGTTGCATTCGGCGTATATGAGAAATAACATTTGATTTACTGTATTATTATTATTATATTATTTACTGTATAGCTCTATTTAGTTCACATTGATGTATTTTTGGCCGGTATCCAGGTGTTAGAACTAGTTGTGACATGTTGATCTGCAACAATCATGCCAGAGATCGTTATCAGAAGTGAGAATCTCAAGCAAAGGCAGTCATCTTCACTTTTTCAATGAGTCACTGGTGATGCCTACAGGGAGACAGGGAGGAAGTGGAGGCTCTACCCTGGCACATCACTGGTGATGCCTACAGGGAGACAGGGAGGAAGTGGGGGCTCTACCCTGGCACATCACTGGTGATGCCTGTAGGGAGACAGGGAGGAAGTGGGGGCACTGGTGTCCATGATGCCTTTAGGGAGACAGGGAGGAAGTGGGGGCTCTACCCTGGCACATCACTGGTGATGCCTGTAGGGAGACAGGGAGGAAGTGGAGGCTCTACCCTGGCACATCACTGGTGATGCCTGTAGGGAGACAGGGAGGAAGTGGAGGCTCTACCCTGGCACATCACTGGTGATGCCTGTAGGGAGACAGGGAGGAAGTGGAGGCTCTACCCTGGCACATCACTGGTGATGCCTGTAGGGAGACAGGGAGGAAGTGGGGACACTACCATGGCACATCACTGGTGTCCATGATGCCTATAGGGAGACAGGGAGGAAGTGGGGACACTACCATGGCACATCACTGGTGTCCATGATGCCTTTAGGGAGACAGGGAGGAAGTGGGGACACTACCATGGCACATCACTGGTGTCCATGATGCCTTTAGGGAGACAGGGAGGAAGTGGGGACACTACCATGGCACATCACTGGTGTCCATGATGCCTTTAGGGAGACAGGGAGGAAGTGGTCTCACTGCTAAAGCAAGATTATATCATTCCAGGGGTAGGAGGAAGTAGGCATCTTGTAAACCAATGGCCTCTAACGATTATAAACTGACTGGCTGCTTCTTGACATGTTTGCATGATGGCCTGCTGCTGAAGACCCTATTATAACTCATACACAATATAACACAGAACTCCAAGTGACCACCGAGATAGAGGCAGGCTGAAGGGAGGATAATGGCTGACTCTTATCCCCGACATCAGCCACAGGTAAACAGACAAGGGATAATGGCTGACTCTTATCCCCGACAGCAGCCACAGTTAAACAGACAAGGGATAATGGCTGACTCTTATCCCTGACAGCAGCCACAGTTAAACAGACGAGGGATAATGGCTGACTCTTATCCCTGACAGCAGCCACAGTTAAACAGGTGAAGGATAATGGCTGACTCTTATCCCCGACATCAGCCACAGTTAAACAGACAAGGGATAATGGCTGACTCTTATCCCCGACAGCAGCCACAGTTAAACAGACGAGGGATAATGGCTGACTCTTATCCCCGACAGCAGCCACAGTTAAACAGACGAGGGATAATGGCTGACTCTTATCCCCGACAGCAGCCACAGTTAAACAGACGAGGGATAATGGCTGACTCTTATCCCTGACAGCAGCCACAGTTAAACAGGTGAAGGATAATGGCTGACTCTTATCCCGACATCAGCCACAGTTAAACAGACAAGGGATAATGGCTGACTCTTATCCCCCGACAGCAGCCACAGTTAAACAGACGAGGGATAATGGCTGACTCTTATCCCCGACAGCAGCCACAGTTAAACAGACGAGGGATAATGGCTGACTCTTATCCCCGACAGCAGCCACAGTTAAACAGACGAGGGATAATGGCTGACTCTTATCCCTGACAGCAGCCACAGTTAAACAGGTGAAGGATAATGGCTGACTCTTATCCCCGACAGCAGCCACAGTTAAACAGACGAGGGATAATGGCTGACTCTTATCCCTGACAGCAGCCACAGGTAAACAGGTGAAGGATAATGGCTGACTCTTATCCCCGACAGCAGCCACAGTTAAACAGACGAGGGATAATGGCTGACTCTTATCCCTGACAGCAGCCACAGTTAAACAGGTGAAGGATAATGGCTGACTCTTATCCCTGACAGCAGCCACAGTTAAACAGACAAGGGATAATGGCTGACTCTTATCCCTGACAGCAGCCACAGTTAAACAGACGAGGGATAATGGCTGACTCTTATCCCTGACAGCAGCCACAGTTAAACAGACGAGGGATAATGGCTGACTCTTATCCCTGACAGCAGCCACAGTTAAACAGGTGAAGGATAATGGCTGACTCTTATCCCTGACAGCAGCCACAGTTAAACAGACGAGGGATAATGGCTGACTCTTATCCCTGACAGCAGCCACAGTTAAACAGGTGAAGGATAATGGCTGACTCTTATCCCTGACAGCAGCCACAGTTAAACAGACGAGGGATAATGGCTGACTCTTATCCCTGACAGCAGCCACAGTTAAACAGGTGAAGGATAATGGCTGACTCTTATCCCTGACAGCAGCCACAGTTAAACAGACAAGGGATAATGGCTGACTCTTATCCCCGACATCAGCCACAGGTAAACAGACGAGGGATAATGGCTGACTCTTATCCCCGACATCAGCCACAGGTAAACAGACTAGGGATAATGGCTGACTCTTATCCCCGACAGCAGCCACAGTTAAACAGACAAGGGATAATGGCTGACTCTTATCCCCGACATCAGCCACAGGTAAACAGACGAGGGATAATGGCTGACTCTTATCCCCGACATCAGCCACAGTTAAACAGACGAGGGATAATGGCTGACTCTTATCCCTGACAGCAGCCACAGTTAAACAGACAAGGGATAATGGCTGACTCTTATCCCCGACATCAGCCACAGGTAAACAGACGAGGGATAATGGCTGACTCTTATCCCTGACAGCAGCCACAGTTAAACAGACGAGGGATAATGGCTGACTCTTATCCCTGACAGCAGCCACAGGTAAACAGACGAGGGATAATGGCTGACTCTTATCCCTGACAGCAGCTACAGTTAAACAGACGGGGATCAGACTGTCATCATGTTTTCAAACAAAATGTCATCTCAGCTATTAGGACATCATTTTTAGCTGCACCGTCACGACCCTGCAAAGCTGACTGACTGATTGTTCTCCCACAGAGCTGAATGCCTCTCAGCAGTCATGTGCTCAGGTCCCCCCACTTACTTCAACCTTCGCCTGACTGACTGCCAGCTCCACCTATCACTCTCAATGATGTCTTATGTAACTGGATGAGGAAGAGACATTTATTATTTTAGGGTATGACCGTGTCCATGAGGTGTTCATTTCACCCAGTCCATCATCACTTATGTAAAGGAGAGGAAGTCAACCTTTCATCAAACATCCTTATTTCTCAGTGTCCATATTAACATTTCCTTCAGTTGTTTCAAAGCACGAATTTTCACAATACAGAGAGCAGCGTTTTTGTTGTTGTCTGTTTTCCTGTTTAACTTTAACCCCCTCATTCTCTGTGACTGTTACAGACAACCTTGACTGGGGTTCAGATAGATTAGCCTGTTGTGCTCTTAAACATAAATCTAGAGTTAAACATCATCCAGTGGACAAGCAAAAGGCTGAAATAAGAAAGTACAGGAGAACACGTTTCTTAGGACGAAACTGTAGAGAGTACTTGCTGAAAGACGTGTGGAATGTCTCCTTGTCAGAAAGGCGGAAACATGTTGGTCTTCTGACAGCCTGAAGTATTTGTATGTTACTCAATGGGGGCAGTTTCCTCAGACACAGACTAATAAACCTCGTCCTGGACTAAAGAGCAAACTCAGGAGAGAGTCTCAATTGAAAGGCCTTTACTGTCTGTACAGGACTAGGCTTAATCTATGTCTGGGAAACCTCCCAATACGTCTGATGACACATATGCGATGTTTACTTCGCAGCATAACATATCTGGTGAAAATCTGTCAATGTGCCCTTGAGCAAGGCACTTAACCCTAATTGCTCCTGTAAGTCTCTGGATAAAAGTGTCTACTGAATGACTACAAATAATAAGTAAATATCTGCATGCTTAAGTTCTATTCCTTAGATAAGGCATTTTGTCTTTTTAACATCAACAATCAGCCCATAATTTTATATTTTTAATTTTTTTTTACTAGGCAAGTCAGTTAAGAACAAATTCTTATTTTCAATGACAGCCTATTCAGGGGTAGAACGACAGATTTGTACCTTGTCAGCTCGGGGATTTGAACTTGAAACCTTTTCGGTTACTAGTCGAAAAGCTCTAACCACTAGGCTGCCCTGCCGTCCCTGTGGTCAGTGTGTAGACGAGCCCCGATAAAGATGAGGACTACTTACGCTGAGCCTGTGGGAAATGATCACTGTCAGCCCCAACACAATGAGCCTGATTTATGAAATATGACAATACTGAGACATTCATGATTATTGATTGGTATTGTTAGCAGCATTAAAGATGCCATATGTCTTCATTCGCGGCATGACATGCTGTAAAGTTTTAAACAATTAAGTTTACTGCTACCTGAAAAAAATCTGAACCTGAAGATAGCGTTGAGAGGCAGTGATAAAGGTAACTTCCTTATGTCTAGATAGAGGCTGAATCAGTCAAGTAGAATGAATGGAAACCCTTGAGGCTTATCTTCTCTTGACAAGCACATCCAGAAACAACAGGCTTGGAGTGTGTTTTCAAAACACTGCCATATAAGACAGATTTGAATGAATGATTAATGATATGTGTGTTCGTGAAGGTACACTTTTATGATCATAAGATATAATATTTGGTCTCATATGCCCAAAAAAACACACGACAGACATCTTTCCCCTTGTGAAAATGTGTTAATTTTATTTTTTTAAATTAAAAAGTGTATTTATGTATAGTTTTAAGTTGCACTTTCGTATGTCAGAGGCCGGATAGTGTTTCTGTAGTCTCCTGTCAGGATTAGGGAAGTTATTCAGAATGGCTGCTGAACATCATACTCATAAGTTCATTTTTACGCCATTAGTGACAGTTCCAAGGCACAGGGCTACTTCATATTGTCTGTGTAGCCCCACTGTCCCCACATGACAAAGTTCAAAAGTTCAGCCACTTCCTCAAGGGTCTCATCACATTCTCACCACATCTTGCTTTTCAAAGCTTCATACAGACTCTGGCCTGTCAGGGAATACCACACAGAGAGGATGACGGAAGGCAGGCTTAGCAGGCCCGGCAGGCCAACAAAGCCGCTCTGCCTCCTGGCTCTGTGACTCTCTGGTTAGGGGAGGGCCTGGAAGATGCTGCTGATATGAAAGGGTGTGTAGTGGTCCAGGCCATGCGTCCAGAGAGAGCACACCATTGATTGTTCTGGAAATTGATGAAGCTCCGGCACAATTAGGGTGTGTGACAGCCAGTGCAGGGAGGTGAGAGAGCACACTGTCCGCTGGCCGTTGATTAATGGTCAAATCATAAGCGCACCATATTAACTAGAGTTCATCGCTGGGTTAACGTGGGCCAAAAGCTCAGATTTCCCTGCCGGGTTAAGGTGCACCAAAACTGGAGTTCATCGCTGGGTTAAGGCTGGGGTTTATTAATAACTTTTCAAGTTCATAACTGTGCACTCTCCTCAAAACAAGATAGCATGGTATTATTTCATTGTAATTGCTACTGTAAATTGGACAGTGCATAGTTAGATTAATAAGAATTTAAACTTTCTGACAATATCAGATATATCTATGTCCTGGGAAATGTTCTTGTTACTTACATAACTTCTCATGCTAATCGCATTAGCCCATATTAGCTCTCAACTATCCCATGGGGGCACCGATCCTGTGGAGGTTTTAAGGTGGTCCAAATAGTTCACCGCTGGGTTGAAGTGGGCCAAAAACTAGAGTTCACCGCTGGGTTGAAGTGGGCCAAAAACTAGAGTTCACCGCTGGGTTGAAGTGGGCCAAAAACTAGAGTTCACCGCTGGGTTGGAAGTGGGCCAAAAACTAGAGTTCACCGCTGGGTTGAAGTGGGCCAAAAACTAGAGTTCACCGCTGGGTTGAAGTGGGCCAAAAACTAGAGTTCACCGCTTTGCAAAAACTGTATTTGCCTATACAGTACTATTCTGCCCTTGAGTTGCGTTCCCATGCAAAACTAAACAGATAGCTAACAACTAAGTCTTCAATAAAACTCCCAAGGCGTGACTTTTCTTGAATGAATATATTGAAAACGTTTATGTTGTGAAAAAAACAAATATTTTTCCAAGGCTGAAGGCGTGACAAGAAATAACTACATTGAAAGACCTGCAACGTAGCGTTGTTTGTGTAACTGACAGTTAGACTTACAGGTTATGTCGTTGTCTTTTGTTTGAATTGTTTATGTGTCCGCTGTGCGGGAAATGATAATACAAGCGGAACTACGTAGCTAATACTGTTGTAACGGGGATCCTTATTGTAGCAACCCACCTTTGGAGGGAAGGCAATCCTGCGCTGCGTTAGCTAAGTTTTCATGTCATCGGGTGTAGTTCATAAAGGTTGAAGAGTGTATGTTAGGATGAAGTGTGAATTCATGCCAGGAATAATAAGTGTGAAGTTTGATTTCCTCCCTTCTGTAATAAGCAGCCAATGAGGTATTTGTTCCTTTATTCATGTGTTAATCTGAACCTGTTATAACGCCGGTTAAACTGTTATGTATGTAAGCACTTCAGAGTTATACCAAGCTAATAAGTCACTCGTAAGATAAGGTTGTAAGAGTGTGCTTAACTGTATTTTTCATTTACTTTATAGTTCTCACGGAAGGTGATAATTCTGACTAAAACTACAGAATAAAGCCGCCAGTTAAAATCAAGGAACGGTTGTGCTCGTGGTTACTGAAGGGAGCTACAGTGAGAACTCAATGCTCTTCACGAGCAAGAGAGAAAGAAGAATCACATCCAGCTGTAAAACGTCTACAAGATTCCCAAATCCTGGTAGACCCTGTCATCTGCCAGATAAGAGTTTTGCACCTACCTGCAAACTAAGAAGAAAATCTCCACATAAGGAAGCATCGTGAGGCAACATAAGGTCAAGACTAACAGGAAAGTCAGACACGCAAGTACAAGTCAAGGTGTTTGAAGGTGGTCCTAGCCTTGTGAACAGCTAATAAGAATTTTAAGATTACAATTCGGAGTGACTGGAGATAGTTGTCTATTTCATAAAGACTCTGGTATTATGTATTTGCTCTTTCTATCTTAATGTATCACTGGTATGTGTGTTACTGAAAAATATTATTTGGATACTTACTTAAAAAAAAAATATATAGTCACAAACATTAAGGGTCACACACCTATTAATTATATTTTCACCTGTGTTAATAGTGTAATTGTCTGTAAGGTGTTTGTTCAAGCCTTTGTTACAAGCATTATACATGTTTATACCACATACTGAGTTTTAAATTACAGTGAATTAGAGTATAAATTACCTACTCACTTATCCAAACCTTAGCTAGAATTGATTTGACTTGATTTAGAATGTCAGAAAGAGGTAGTTTCACTAAAGGTGATAGAGATGGGGTGGGTCAAGTTGAGCAGCTGCAGCAACACCCGCAAACTTTCCGAGCCTTCATCAGAACAAACAGAACAGCAGGAAGAGGCCCAGACTGGTGTGGAGTTTCGGGCCAGTGAATGATGATACAGAGGCTGCTAATGAGATAGCACAACAAGAGCCACGAAAAGGTGAGAGGTCCGTAGGTTAACTGAAAAGGGCAGAGAACTGCGCGAATAAAGGTGGAGACAGCTCCGAGCATCGTTCAGGGTCAGCTATGAGAAGTGGAAGGCTCTGGTAAAGGAAGAGCAAAACTGTCACTGACAGGCTGTTGCTCTGAAGACCTACTAGAAGACCTCTTAAACAAGATTAGCCATGCCTCTACAGAGCTAAACCTTGTCTATGTAAATTTCGTCAAATCGGCATTCTCGACTAAACGATATACGACGCAGAGTTGATACTTGGTGAAGCAGTTACAATGTCTATTATCAAGACTGTAAGGTGTCATTTAAAAAGGCAGGGAAGAAGGTCAAAGTAACCAGATAGAGTTGCACTGGAAGGACAGCAATTCCTTGTGCATGTCTGAACTCTCACATAAGTCAAGTCTCAACTATCAGCCTCAAGTGCTTCCTCCCAGTCTCAAAGCAACTCAAAGGTCAACTCCAGACGCTCAAGCGTGTCATCTGTCAAGAGACAAGAGGCTGCAGCGGAAGTTGCTGCTAACCAAGCAGCTTTAGAAGTAATGGTTAAGCAAGAACGCCAACTAGAAGAGCTTCAGCGACTCGAAGATGAAGATAAGAAGAGGACAGCAGAAGAAGCTGAGGCTGTGAAACGCAGCTTAGAAGAAGCCTAGGCTGCGAGTCAATTTAGAGGTAGAAAATGCTGCCAAACGAAGGACACTAGAAGACAAGCGTAGAGTTAGAGCGCCTAGAAGTGCTCAAGAAACTAAATGCTGCCAAAGGCGCGAAATGCAAGTGTGTATGAGCAAGATGAAAACTCAGAGGACGAGAAGAGAGAACTGCTCTCTAACTGCAAATCTATGAAAGAAGTCACGCACAGAAGTGGCTCATTTCACAGTCTCTCACCACAACATGTTGTGACAAGCACACAGCAAGAAGATGGCACCAAGACCATGTTCAGGTTACTAGCGGAATCAATCAGTGAAAGCCGCCTCCCATACCAGAACCAGTAACATTCAATGGAGAACCACTCTCGTTCACTGACTGGAAGGTCTCTTTTCAGACTCTGATAGACAGGAAGAACATACCAGCAACTGAGAAGATATATTACTTGAGAAAATATATTGGTGGGCCTGCCAAGAAAGCCATCGAAAGTTACTTTATGTTAGAACAGAGAGTCAGCCTACTATGCTGCATGGACCATTCTTGAAGAAAGGTACGGAAACAAATTCCTCATTGCCAAGTCCTTCAGAGATAAGCTCAATGCATACCAAGATAGGATCCAAGGACATCTTGAACTTTAGAGACCTTGTAGACTTTCTTCGCAGCTGTGAGGCTGCTATGTCTCAGAATAAGGGGCCTGGAGGTGCTTAATGACTGTAATGAAAACCAAAAGATCCTCGCTAAACTTCCAGATTGGCTAACTTCAAGATGGAATAGAAAGGTCATAGACATCTTAGAAGAAACTGAGATCTTTCCAAGCTTCAGTCAGTTTGTGAAGTTTCTCACGAGAGAAGCAAAGATCGCTTGCAATCCTGTGACATCCCTTCATGCTTTGAAACCAAGCGAAGATGGAAACCTAAGACGCCAATGATTCAAAGCCCCGGAGCAAGGGGTGTGGAACTAACTCTGATGAGAAAGATACTGTTACTAGTTGTGTCTTCTGTGAGAAGTCAGGTCACAGTCTCCATGTAAATGCTGGAAGTTCGCGGATAAAGCCCACACCCAGGAGCGACAGAAGTTTGTTCAAGAGAATAAATTGTGGCTGTTTAAGGCCTGGGCATCGCTCAAAAGATTGTGATAACAGGAACACCTGCGACACGTGTCAGAGAGGCATCCATCCTGCCTGCACGAAGATCGTACTAAAGAAAGGTTATGGGATAGGAAGACCTCACAAGATAAGGGGACAAGAGCGTCAAGTGAGGCCATATCGAACAGAGTAAGGGACATTAACAACACTCACACTCCACAATCATTCCAGTATGGGTGTCAACCACAAGTGAGCCAGATCGTAGGGGATTCTTGTGTGGCACTTCTTGACACCAGAGGGACACCACTTTTATCCTTGAAGAGACAACAAAGGCTCTCAATACAAGGAAGGAGCCAATCCAACTTAAACTCTACAATGGCTTCAGGAATACCATTGTGTCCTGCCAGAAGCTGTCTGGTTTGCAGGTTAGAGGGCTTTACTGGAGAAGAAAATCCCTCTGCCAACGACCTACCGTGAGAGAGTTTATTCTGCAAACAGAGATCATATTCCTACTCCATGAGACTGCAAGAGCATGGTCTCATCTTGAACACATTGCAGAGGAGATTGCTCCTCAACAGAGCTGTGATGTCGGTCTCTTAATTGGCTACAACTGCTCCCAGGCTCTCCTACCAAGAGAAATTGTGTCTGGTAATGAAATCAGCCTTTTGCTCAGAGAACAGATCTTGGCTGGAGCATAGTCGGCTATGGAAATCCATGTATCGACTATGGCGACCCTATTAGAGTGAGTCATCGGGTTATCGTTAGACAGGTGATGCCAAGCCTTCAATCTTCTTCCAACTCACAAATCAAGTACACTATGTTTGTAGAACACGTGTAAGAGAGGTAATCACAACACTGGACATGTCAAGACGCTTGAATCTGACTTCAACGAGAGCTGCAGAAGAGGACCTCATATCTCAAGAGGATATCCGGTTCCTGAAGAAAATGAAAGAGGGCATCAGACATAAGGACAATGGACATTATGAGATGCCGCTGCCGTTTAAGGAAAGAAAGACCCAATCTGCCGAACAATAAACATGTGCAGTTCACCGACTCAAGTGCCTGGAAAGGAGGCTAAGGAGAGACAAGCAGTACTACAAGGACTACACAGCATTCATGGAAGAGACTATAGCTTGTGGAGATGCTGAAGGTCTCAAAGAGGAAATTAACAAGCATCCAGCATGGTACATCCCGCACCATGGGGTTTATCACCCACAAAAGCCTGGGAAGATTTGTCGCCTTTGACTCCAGCTAAGTTTCGAGAGACGCCCTTGGAGTGATCATCTCCTTACCGGTCCAGAGTTGACAAACACATTGCTGGGCGTCCTTTGTCGTTTTAAAGGGGCCAGTTGCAATCATGTGTGACGTGAGAGCGCATGTTCCACCAGTTTCATGTGAAAGCAGAAGACCAAGATTATCACGGTTCCTTTGGTGGGAGAATGGAGATCTAGAGTCTCAACCTCAGTGTATCGTATGAAGGTCCACTTGTTCGGCGCAGCTTCATCTCCTGGTTGCGCCAACTATGGTCTCAAACATCTTGCTGCCGAAGGACGAGGAAGCTTCAGCGAGAAGTCTATCCAGTTCATAGAAAGGAACTTTTATGTTGATGATGGGTTGACGAGCGTATCGTCTGAAGCTGAGGCGGCCCAGCTGGTGAAAGAAGCAAGAGAGCTTTGCAGCATCGGCAAACTTCGGTTGCACAAGTTTATCTCTAACAGCAAGGAAGTTATAGCCACAATTCCCAAAGAAGAACGTGCCAAGGGTGCAAAAGACCTGGATATGGCTCTGGGTGAACCACACACGGAGAGAGCGCTTGGTGTACTGTGGTGTGTCGCATCAGACGAGTTCCAGTTTAGAGTAGTTGTCAAGGAACGCCCACTCACAAGAAGAGGAGTGTTGTCTACAGTAGCCTCTGTATATGATCCGCTTGGGTTTGTGGCACCCTTTGTCCTGGCGGGGAAGCAGATCTTGCAGCGGATGTGTCGTGACAAAATCGACTGGGATGACCCCCTTCCAGATGACCTACGTTCCCAGTGGGAATTCTGGCTCCAAGGTCTACAAAACTTGTCTGGGGTAAGGATCCAACGAAGCTACTTGCCATCAAGTTTCAAGGAGGTGCAGAGTTATGAGCTCCATCACTTCTCTGATGCTAGTACCTCAGGTTATGGAGAGTGCTCATACCTCAGAACAATCAGCACCGCAGGAGAAGTTCATTGCTCCCTAGTTATGGGGAAGTCGAGAGTCGCCCCCTCAAGGTTACGACCATACCACGACTGGAACTTTCAGCAGCGGTGGTAGCTGTTCGAACAAGTGACATGCTCAAAAGGAGCTAGAGATACAAGGTCTACAGGAATACTTCTGGACCGACTCGAAGGTAGTTCTTGGCTACATCAACAATGAAGCCAGAAGATTCCACGTCTTTGTAGCTAACCGTATTCAACGCATTAAGCAAAGCACAGATCCCGAACAATGGAGATATGTGACCTCTGAAGAGAATCCTGCGGATCATGTTTCCAGAGGTCTCACATCAGAACAGCTCATGGCTTCCAACTGGTTCAGAGGTCCAGACTTTCTTTGGCATGAAGAACTTCCCAAAGGACAAGTCAAGGGGGAAGAGTTCTCAGACAATGATCCAGAGCTGAAATCCCTGGTCCATGATACCCAAGCAAAGGAAGAAAGATCATTACTAGATCACCTTCATAAGTTCTCAGACTGGGCAAGAGTGTCAAAAGCTATTGTAAAAGCTATTGCCAGGCTCAAACGACATGTCAAGGAAGCCATAGGCTTAAAATTGAGGTCCAGTGAAGCTACAAGCATAGAAGAAAGGAGAGAGGCAGAGCTCACCATTATAAAGATGGTTCAAGAAGCAGCCTTCTCCCATGAGATTCACAACCTCAGGCACCAGAAACACATCAAGACCAAAGATAAAGCAAGCAAGTTGCATAAATTGAGTCCATTTCTGGATGAGCAAGGTATCCTCAGGGTGGGAGGTCGCTTGGCTCATGCAACTCTTCATTCCCATGTGAAGCATCCCGCAATCCTGCCAAGAGATAGCCACTTGTCAGTGCTGCTCGTCAAGCACTATCATGAAAGAGTACGACACCAAGGACGTGGAATGACGATCAATGAGCTGCGATCTAACGGTATATGGATCCTAGGATGCAGCAATGCAGTTTCCTCTCACATCTACAAATGTGTGAAATGCAGGAAATTCAGAAGATGTACAGAAGGGCAAAGGATGGCCGGGTGAGAAGATTCAAGTTACTGATCAGCGACTCAACCCTAGATGAGAGAGGTAAACGCATCACCAAACCCACCTATCTGGAGAGGCCCATCCATAAGACAGTCACCCTCCTGGAAGCCGATCAAGAAACCTGCAGACCCCTTTCACAGAAATCACCGGTGATTGGTGGGAGTGTAACTGACAGTTAGACTTACAGGTTATGTTGTCTTTTGTTTGAATTGTTTATGTGAATCCGCTGTGCGGGGAAATGATAATACAAGCGGAACTACGTAGCTATTACTGTTGTAACGGGGATCCTTATTGTAGCAACCCACCTTTGGAGGGAAGGCAATCCCTGCGCTGCGTTAGCTAAGTTTTCATGTCATCGGGTGTAGTTCATAAAGGTTGAAGAGTGTATGTTAGGATGAAGTGTGAATTCATGCCAGGAATAATAAGTGTGAAGTTTGATTTCCTCCCTTCTGTAATAAG
>NC_068427.1:46859828-46862178 GCF_023373465.1 Oncorhynchus keta | reverse complement strand
GTGGAACAGCAGTTCATTCACAGTAAATAATTCATCTTGTGAAAGCTACTGTACTCTACCGTATTCTACTCTACTGTACTGTACAGTATTCTACTCTACTGTATTGTACTGTATTCTACTCTACTGTACTGTATTCTACTCTACTGTACTGTACAGTATTCTACTGTACTCTACTGTGCTCTGCTCTACTCTACTGTATTCTACTCTACTGCACTGTACTGTACTCTACCGTATTCTACTCTACTGTACTGTATTCTACTGTACTCTACTGTGCTCTGCTCTACTCTACTGTACTGTACTGTACCGTATTCTACTGTACTGTACTGTATTCTACTGTACTCACTGTACTGTACTCCACTGTACTCACTGTACTGTACTCACAGTACTATACTGTACTGTATTCTACTGTACTCTACTGTTCTCACTGTACTGTACTCTACTCTGCTGTGCTCTGCTCTATTGTACTGTATTCTACTGTACTGTACTCTACTGTACTCACGGTACTATACTGTACTGTATTCTACTGTACTCAACTGTTCTCACTGTACTGTATTGTACTGTATTGTACTCTACCGTATTCTACTCTACTGTACTGTATTCTACTGTACTCTACTGTGCTCTGCTCTACTCTATTGTACTGTATTCTACTGTACTGTACTGTACTCACTGTACTCTAGTCTACTGTGCTCTACTCTACTGTGGTCCAAGGCAGGGCACAACGCTGGGAGGGTAAGAGAGGGGTAAAAAAGAGACGTACTGTCATGCCATAGAGAGGGAGCTGCCCGTGCACTTTGAACTGGTTCGTTGCCGTCATCCCTCGACTCGTGTACAACAGGACATCATTGAACTATCACCATAGAGCGAGAAAACAGACACGTCAATCATTGACTGGTCATTAATAGTTATATCACCCTTATTTACGTCACACAAAAAGAACATTGATTGAATGTTTGTGGCTCAGTAAATACATTAGCTCTGTCAGGGATACACCTGATCCAACTGGATTACATTCAATCTGTTTCTTACATGAATCGTGATTCAGATGAGTCTTGGTCTCATGAGATGCCCTCTACAATAACAAAGAGGGACTCTGGCTGAAAGAACAGTATACAGCTGTGTGGAAAGATAAGGAAGCCGTCGTCTTTGAGGCATTTTGGACAAAGCCATTCATTCTGGGGATGTTAAAATACAGAGCTCTATTTGCCATGACTGTATGTTGTGCGACCACTGAATAATCTGTTTAATAACTCATTCAAGATGACAATCTCAGATAAATCTCAGACATTACCAGGAAAAACATTCGTTGCTGGAGGCCTTTTCCAGACAGCTTACTGAGACAGCCTAACCTTAGGAACTCCTGAAAAAAAACACAAATCCCAACATCCCGAGTCAAACACAAGATCCCAAGTCAAACACAACATCCCAAGTCAATCACAACATCCCAAGTCGAACACAACATCCCAAGTCAATCACAATATCCTACATCAATCACAATATCCTACATCAATCACAAACACCCAAGTCAATCACAATATCCCAAGTCAAACACAACATCCCAAGTCAAACACAACATCCCAAGTCAAACACAAGATCCCAAGTCAAACACAACATCCCAAGTCAATCACAACATCCCAAGTCGAACACAACATCCCAAGTCAATCACAATATCCTACATCAATCACAATATCCTACATCAATCACAAACACCCAAGTCAATCACAATATCCCAAGTCAAACACAACATCCCAAGTCAAACACAACATCCCAAGTCAAACACAACATCCCAAGTCAATCACAACATCCCAAGTCGAACACAACATCCCAAGTCAATCACAATATCCTACATCAATCACAATATCCTACATCAATCACAATATCCTACATCAATCACAAACACCCAAGTCAATCACAATATCCCAAGTCAAACACAACATCCCAAGTCAAACACAACATCCCAAGTCAAACACAACATCCCAAGTCAATCACAACATCCCAAGTCGAACACAACATCCCAAATCAAACACAACATCCAACATCAATCACAAACACCCAAGTCAATCACAACATCCCAAGTCAATCACAACATCGCAAGTCAAACACAAAATCCCAAATCAAACACAACATCCAACATCAATCACAAACACCCAAGTCAATCACAACATCCCAAGTCAATCACAACATCGCAAGTCAAACACAACATCCCAAATCAAACACAACATCCCGAGTCAATCACAACATCCCAAGTCAATCACAACATCGCAAGTGAATCACAAAATCCCAAATCAAACACAACATCCCAAGTCAAACACAACATCCCAAATCAAACACAACACCCCGAGTCAATCACAAT
>NC_068427.1:46857201-46859728 GCF_023373465.1 Oncorhynchus keta | reverse complement strand
TATGTAGGGAACAGGGTGTCATTTGGCTATCTGAAGATGGATGCACTAACTGTAAGTGGCTCTGTATAAGAGCCCCTGCTACATTACTAACATGTAAATGTATATAGGTTGGAGAGAGGGGTTAGGAGGAGGTACGGTACTGCAGGACAGGAGGTACGGTACTGTAGGAGGGAAGTACGGTACTGCAGGAGAGGAGGGGGTACGGTACTGCAGGAGAGGAGGGGGTACGGTACTGCAGGAGAGGAGGTACGGTACTGCAGGAGAGGAGGTACAGTACTGCAGGAGAGGAGGAGGTACGGTACTGCAGGAGAGGAGGTACGGTACTGCAGGAGAGGAGGTACGGTACTGCAGGAGAGGAGGTACGGTACTGCAGGAGAGGAGGTACGGTACTGCAGGAGAGGAGGAGGTACGGTACTGGAGGAGAGGAGGAGGTACGGTACTGCAGGAGAGGAGGTACGGTACTGCAGGAGAGGAGGTACAGTACTGTAGGAGAGGAGATACGGTACTGCAGGAGAGGAGGTACGGTACTGCAGGAGAGGAGGAGGTACGGTACTGCAGGAGAGGAGGAGGTACGGTACTGTAGGAGAGGAGGAGGTACGGTACTGTAGGAGAGGAGATACGGTACTGTAGGAGAGGAGATACGGTACTGCAGGAGAGGAGGAGGTACGGTACTGCAGGAGAGGAGGAGGTACGGTACTGTAGGAGAGGAGGAGGTACGGTACTGTAGGAGAGGAGGTACGGTACTGTAGGAGAGGAGATACAGTACTGCAGGAGAGGAGGTACGGTACTGCAGGAGAGGAGGAGGTACAGTACTGTAGGAGAGGAGATACGGTACTGCAGGAGAGGAGGTACGGTACTGCAGGAGAGGAGGAGGTACGGTACTGTAGGAGAGGAGGTACGGTACTGCAGGAGAGGAGGTACGGTACTGCAGGAGAGGAGGTACAGTACTGTAGGGAGAGGAGATACGGTACTGCAGGAGAGGAGGTACGGTACTGCAGGAGAGGAGGAGGTACGGTACTGTAGGAGAGGAGGTACGGTACTGTAGGAGAGGAGGAGGTACGGTACTGTAGGAGAGGAGATACGGTACTGTAGGAGAGGAGATACGGTACTGCAGGAGAGGAGGAGGTACGGTACTGCAGGAGAGGAGGAGGTACGGTACTGTAGGAGAGGAGGAGGTACGGTACTGTAGGAGAGGAGGTACGGTACTGTAGGAGAGGAGATACAGTACTGCAGGAGAGGAGGTACGGTACTGCAGGAGAGGAGGAGGTACGGTACTGCAGGAGAGGAGGTACGGTACTGCAGGAGAGGAGGAGGTACGGTACTGTAGGAGAGGAGGTACGGTACTGTAGGAGAGGAGGAGGTACGGTACTGTAGGAGAGGAGATACGGTACTGTAGGAGAGGAGATACGGTACTGCAGGAGAGGAGGAGGGTACGGTACTGCAGGAGAGGAGGAGGTACGGTACTGTAGGAGAGGAGGAGGTACGGTACTGTAGGAGAGGAGAGTACGGTACTGTAGGAGAGGAGATACAGTACTGCAGGAGAGGAGGTACGGTACTGCAGGAGAGGAGGAGGTACGGTACTGCAGGAGAGGAGGGTACGGTACTGCAGGAGAGGAGGTACGGTACTGCAGGAGAGGAGGTACGGTACTGCAGGAGAGGGAGGTACGGTACTGCAGGAGAGGAGGAGGTGCGGTACTGCAGGAGGGAGGAGAGGAGGTACTGCAGGAGAGGAGAGTACGGTACTGCAGGAGAGGAGGAGGTACGGTACTGCAGGAGAGGAGGTACGGTACTGTAGGAGAGGAGGAGGTACGGTACTGCAGGAGAGGAGGAGGTACGGTACTGTAGGAGGGAAGTACGGTACTGCAGGAGAGGAGGTACGGTACTGTAGGAGGGAAGTACGGTACTGTAGGAGGGGAGGAGGTACGGTACTGTAGGAGAGGAGGAGGTACGGTACTGTAGGAGAGGAGGTACGGTACTGCAGGAGAGGAGGAGGTACGGTACTGTAGGAGGAAGTACGGTACTGCAGGAGAGGAGGTACGGTACTGCAGGAGAGGAGGAGGTACGGTACTGCAGGAGAGGAGGAGGTACGGTACTGTAGGAGAGGAGGAGGTACGGTACTGTAGGAGGGAGGTACGGTACTGTAGGAGAGGAGGAGGTACGGTACTGTAGGAGAGGAGGTACGGTACTGTAGGAGGGAAGTAAGGTAATGCAGGAGAGGTGGAGGTACGGTACTGCAGGTTAGGAGGTACGGTACTGCAGGAGGTACGGTACTGCAGGAGAGGAGGTACGGTACTGTGGGAGGGAAGTACGGTACTGCAGGAGAGGAGGTACGGTACTGCAGGAGGTACGGTACTGCAGGAGAGGAGGTACGGTACTGTAGGAGGGAAGTACGGTACTGTAGGAGGGGAGGTACGGTACTGTAGGAGGGAAGTACGGTACTGCAGGAGAGGAGGTACGGTACTGCAGGACGGAGGAGGGACGGTACTGCAGGAGGGAGGAGGGACGGTACTGTAGGAGAGGAGGTACA
>NC_068427.1:46820683-46857101 GCF_023373465.1 Oncorhynchus keta | reverse complement strand
GAAATGTAAATATCACTCTTGCTGGTGATTCTCTGATCCACCTTTACGCAGACGTCCCCATTCTGTATACATCTGGCCCTTTTTGGACACTGTGCTAATAAACCTGCAAATGAGGTTCAGTGCCATACAACACTTCTTCCGTGGGCCACCAACTGCTTTTAAATGCTAGCAAAACTAAGTGCATGCTCTTCAACTGATTGCTTCCCGTACCCTCCCACCCGACTAGCATCACTACTCTGGAAGGTTCTGACTTACAACATGTGGACAACTACAAGTACCTAGGTGTCTGGTTAAACTGTAAACTCTCCCTCCAGACTCACATTAAGCATCTCCAATCCAAAATTAAATCTAGAATCGGCTTCCAATTTCGCAACAAAGCCTCCTTCACTCATGCTGCCAAACATACACTCGTAAAACTGACTATCCTACCAATCCTTGACTTTGGCGATCTCATTTACAAAATAGCCTCCAACACTCTACTCAGCAAACTGGATGTATTCTATCACAGTGCCATCTGTTTTGTCACCCCCACTGCGACACTGTATGCTCTCGTTGGCTGGCCATCACTACATATTCATTGCCAAACCAACTGGCTTCAGGTCATCTATAAGTCTTTGCTAGGTAAAGCCCCGCGTTATCTCAGCTCCCAACACCCATCCATTGCACGCGCTCCAGCAGGGATATTTCACTGGTCATCCCCAAAGTCAACACTTGCTTTGGCCGCCTTTCCTTCCAGTTATCTGCTGCCAATGACTGGAATTAATGGCAAAATCACTGAAGCTGGAGTCTTATAACTCCCTCTGTAACTTTAAGCACCCAACTACGTCATCCCCTATATTGTTATTTTGCCTATTGCTCTTTGCACCCCCATTATCTCTCCTTGCACATGATCATCTTCACACCTATCACTCCAGTGTTAATGCTAAATTGTAAATATTTCACCTCTATGGCCTATTTATTGCCTTACTTCCCTACTCTTCTACGTTTGCACACACTGCACAGAGATTTGTATATAGCCTCCACATTGACTCTGTAACGGTACCCCTGTATATAGCCTCCACAATGGCTCTGTACCGGTACCCCTGTATATAGCCTCCACATTGACTCTGTACCGGTACCCCCAGTATATAGCCTCCACATTGACTCTGTACCGGTACCCCCTCTATATAGTCTCCACATTGACTCTGTACCGTTCCTCTGTATATAGCCTCCACATTGACTCTGTACCGTACCCTGTATATAGCCTCCACATTGACTATGTACCTGTTCGCCCTGTATATAGCCTCCACATTGACTCTGTACCGGTACACCCTGTATATAGCTTCCACATGGACTCTGTACCGTAACACTCTGTATATATCCTCCACATTGGCTCTGTACCGGTACCACCTGTATATAGCCTCCACATTGACACTGTACCGGTACCCTGTATATAGCCTCCACATTGACTCTGTAACGGTACACCCTGTATATAGCCTCCACAATGGCTCTGTACCGGTACCCCTGTATATAGCCTCCACATTGACTCTGTACCGGTACCCCAGTATATAGCCTCTACATTGACTCTGTACCGGTACCCCTGGATATAGCCTCCACATTCACTCTGTACCGTACCCTCTATATAGTCTTCACATTGACTCTGTACCGTACACCCTGTATATAGCCTCCACATTGACTCTGTACCGTAACACTCTGTATATAGCCTCCACATTGACTCTGTACCGGTACCCTGTATATAGCCTCCACATTGGCTCTGTACCGGTACCCCTGTATATAGCCTCCACATTGACTCTGTACCGGTACCCCTGTATATAGCCTCCACATTGACTCTGTACCGGTACCCCCAGTATATAGCCTCCACATTGACTCTGTACCGGTACCCTCTATATAGTCTCCACATTGACTCTGTACCGTTACCCCTGTATATAGCCTCCACATTGACTCTGTACCGGTACCCTGTATATACCTCCACATTGACTCTGTACCTGTTCGCCCTGTATATAGCCTCCACATTGACTCTGTACCGGTACACCCTGTATATAGCCTCCACATTGACTCTGTACCGGTACCCCCAGTATATAGCCTCCACATTGACTCTGTACCGTACCCTGTATATAGCCTCCACATTCACTCTGTACCGTACCCTCTATATAGTCTTCACATTGACTCTGTACCGGTACACCCTGTATATAGCCTCCACATTGGCTCTGTACCGGTACCCCTGTATATAGCCTCCACATTGACTCTGTACCTGTACCCCAGTATATAGCCTCCACATTGACTCTGTACCGGTACCCTCTATATAGTCTTCACATTGACTCTGTACCGGTACACCCTGTATATAGCCTCCACATTGGCTCTGTACCGGTACCCCTGTATATAGCCTCCACATTGACTCTGTACCTGTACCCCCAGTATATAGCCTCCACATTGACTCTGTACCGGTACCCCCTGTATATATCCTCCACATTGATTCTGTACTGGTTCCCCCTGTATATAGCCTCCACATTGACTCTGTACCGGTACACCCTGTATATAGCCTCCACATTGACTCTGTACCGGTACCCCCGTATATAGCATCCACATTGGCTCTGCACCGGTACCCCTGTATATAGCCTCCACATTGACTCTGTACCAGTACCCCAGTATATAGCCTCCACATTGACTCTGTACCGGTACCCCTGTATATAGCCTCCACATTGACTCTGTACTGGTACTCCCTGTATATATCCTCCACATTGACTCTGTACCGGTACCCCCTGTATAAAGCCTCCACATTGACTCTGTACCAGTACCCCTTTATATAGCCTCCACATTGACTCTGTACTGGTATCCCCTGTATAAAGTCTCCACATTGACTCTGTACCGGTACCCCTGTATATAGCCTCCACATTGACTCTGGACCGGTACCCCTGTATATAGCCTCCACATTGACTCTGTACCGGTAGTCCCTGTATATATCCTACACATTGACTCTGTACCGGTACCCCTGTATATAGCCTCCACATTGACTCTGTACCGGTACCCCTGTATATAGTCTCCACATTGACTCTGTACCCGTACTCCCTGTATATAGCCTCCACATTGACTCTGTACCGGTACCCCTTTATATAGCCTCCACCTTGACTCTTTACCAGTATCCCCTGTATAAAGCCTCCACATTGACTCTGTACCGGTTCGCCTGTATATAGCCTCCACATTGACTCTGTACCGGTACCCCCAGTATATAGCCTCCACATTGACTCTGTACCGGTACCCCTGTATATAGCCTCCACATTCACTCTGTACCGGTACCCCTCTATATAGTCTTCACATTGACTCTGTACCGGTACACCCTGTATATAGCCTCCACATTGGCTCTGTACCGTACCCCTGTATATAGCCTCCACATTGACTCTGTACCTGTACCCCAGTATATAGCCTCCACATTGACTCTGTACCGGTACCCCTGTATATATCCTCCACATTGATTCTGTACTGGTTCGCCCTGTATATAGCCTCCACATTGACTCTGTACCGGTACACCCTGTATATAGCCTCCACATTGACTCTGTACCGGTACCCCCTGATATAGCATCCACATTGGCTCTGCACCGTACCCCTGTATATAGCCTCCACATTGACTCTGTACCAGTACCCCAGTATATAGCCTCCACATTGACTCTGTACCGGTACCCCTGTATATAGCCTCCACATTGACTCTGTACTGGTACTCCCTGTATATATCCTCCACATTGACTCTGTACCGGTACCCCTGTATAAAGCCTCCACATTGACTCTGTACCAGTACCCCTTTATATAGCCTCCACATTGACTCTGTACTGGTATCCCCTGTATAAAGTCTCCACATTGACTCTGTACCGGTACCCCTGTATATAGCCTCCACATTGACTCTGGACCGGTACCCCTGTATATAACCTCCACATTGACTCTGTACCGGTAGTCCCTGTATATATCCTACACATTGACTCTGTACCGGTACCCCTGTATATAGCCTCCACATTGACTCTGTACCGGTACCCCTGTATATAGTCTCCACATTGACTCTGTACCCGTACCCCCTGTATATAGCCTCCACATTGACTCTGTACCGGTACCCCCTTTATATAGCCTCCACCTTGACTCTTTACCGGTATCCCCTGTATAAAGCCTCCACATTGACTCTGTACCGGTTCGCCCTGTATATAGCCTCCACATTGACTCTGTACTGGTACCCCCTTTATATAGCCTCCACATTGACTCTGTACCGGTGTCCCCTGTATAAAGCCTCCACATTGACTCTGTACCGGTTCGCCCTGTATATAGCCTCCACATTGACTCTGTACTGGTACCCCCTTTATATAGCCTCCACATTGACTCTGTACCGGTACCCCCTGTATATAGCCTCCACATTGACTCTGTACCGGTACTCCCTGTATATATCCTCCACATTGACTCTGTACCGGTACCCCTGTATAAAGCCTCCACATTGACTCTGTACCGGTATCCCCTGTATAAAGCATCCACATTGACTCTGTACCGGTACTCCCATTGCAAATCTACCATTCCAGTGTTTTACTTGCAATATTGTATTTACTTTGCCACCATGGCCTTTTTTTTGCCTTTACCTCCTTATCTCACCTCATTTGCTCACATCGTATATAGACTTGTTTATACTGTATTATTGACTGTATGTTTGTTTTACTCCATGTGTAACTGTATGTGTCGAACTGCTTTGCTTTATCCTGGCCAGGTAGCAATTGTAAATGAGAACTTGTTCTCAACTTGGTTAACCTGTTACTCCTACCCCTACTTTTTCGAACATTCTGTTAAAAATCGCGCAACATTTCAGCGCCCTGCTGCTCATGCCAGGAATATAGTATATGTATATGATTAGTATGTGTGGATAGAAAACACTCAGACGTTTATAAAACTGGTTAAATCATGGCTGTGACTATAACAGAACGTGCGTTTCATCGAAAAGCGCAGGAAAATCTGATCACTGAAAATGGACAAATATATCCATGCGCGACTTGAACCCATTGATAAAGGTGAACCACATTTAATGGGGCTGAGGTTGCAATACCTACAGCTTCCACACGTTGTCTAGAGTCTTGTCATTTGCCTTCTATTTGTTTCTTGGTCAAACAATCGCAAGGCAGCGCATTTCTTCCGGTCTCCGACTGGATATTTTGGTTGAGAATTACCCGGACATTATTTCCAGACGGACAGCTAAAGAATATACTTCGCCTCGTGATCAATTTGATCGCTTATTAACGTTTAATAATACCTAAAGTTGCATTACAAAAGTATTTGAAGTGTTTTGTGAAAGTTTATCGTCGACTTTTTAATTTTAAAAAATGACGTTACGTTATAAGACGCTATTTTTTCCGTTTATCACACAGTCTTCATAGATCGATATCTAGGCTATATATGGACCGATTTAATCGGAAAAAAGACCCAATAGTGATTATGGGACATATAGGAGTGCCAACAAAGAAGATGGTCAAAGGTAATGAATGTTTTATATTTTATTTGTGCGGTTTGTGTAGCGACGACTATGCTAATTATTTTGTTTACGTCCCCTGCGGGTCTTTTGGGGTGTTACATGCTATCAGATAATAGCTTCTCATGCTTTCGCCGAAAAGCATTTAAAAAATCTAACTTGTTGCCTGGATTCACAACGAGTGTAGCTTTAATTCAATACCCTGCATGTGTATTTTAATGAACGTTTGAGTTTTAACTAGTACTATTAGCATTTAGCGTAGCGCATTTGCATTTCCAGATGTCTAGATGGGACGCCTGCATGCCAGGTAGGAGCAAGAGGTTTTAAATAAAGGTGAAATAAAAAAATAAAATAAAAATCTACACACCTATCACTCCAGTGTTAATGCTAAATTGCAAATAGTTCACCTCTATGGCCTATTTATTGCCTTACTACCCTACTCTTCTACGTTTGCACACACTGCACAGAGATTTTTATATTGTGTTTTTGACTGTACATCTGTTTGTGTAACTCTTTGTTGTTGCTTTTGTCGCACTGCTTTGCTTTATCTTGACCAGGTCGCAGTTGTAAATGAGAACTTGTTCTCAACTGGCCTACCTGGTTAAATAAAGGTGAAATAAAAATAAAACAAATAAATGTACGGCAGGACCAAACCGGAGAGATAGGTCGGAGCAAGCCCATGTAATGCTTTGTAGTTTAGCAGTAAAAGCTTGAAATCAGCCGTAGTTTTAACAGGAAGCCATTGTAGAGAGGTTAGTTCTGGAGTAACATGATCAAAGTAAAACATTGCTGTAGTCTAATCTCGAAGTGACAAAAGCATGGATGAACTTTTCTGCATCATTTTTGGACAGAAAGTGTTGCACGGGTGATCACTGACGTCCTTCACAGTTGTATTTGAGATGACTGTACAAGCATCAATATTAATTGTCAGATTCAACAGAATATCTCTATGTTTCTTGGGACCTAGACCTAGCATTTCTGTTTCGTCCGAGTTTCAGAGTAAAACATTTGCCGCCATCCACTTCCTTATGTCTGAAACACAGGCTTCCAGGGAGGGCGTTTTTGGGGCTTCCTTTTCATCTAAATGTACAGCTGTGTATCGTCCACATAGCAGTGAAAGTTAACATTATGTTTCAGAATGACATCACCAAGAGGTCAAATATATAGTGAAAACAATAGTGGTCCTTAAACAGAACACAGGTGATTTGTCAGAGGACAAACCATCCACAGAGACAAACATATCTTTCCGACAGATAAGATCTAAACTTACGACGATTTGCATTGTCCCCCCCTCTCTGTTTATTATCTACGCATATTCACTTTAACTCTACCTACATGTACATATTACCTCAACTAACCAGTTCCCCAGCACATTGACTTAGTACCGGTACCCCCTGTTTATAGCCTCCACATAGACTCTGTACCGGTACCACCTGTATATAGCCTCCACATTGACTCTGTACCGGTACCCCCTGTATATAGCCTCCACATTGACTCTGTACCGGTACACCCTGTATATAGCCTCCACATTGACTCTGTACCGGTCGGAGCGAGCGGTCGCATTCGCACTTCGCTCTGCAGGTTGTATAACTTTTTCATTACATTTCATTATAGTACAACGGTTGATTTGTCTAATCTTAGCAATTCTTCTTAGCTAGCTACATAGCCGTCCTTGTATCAGAGATAATTGCATAATTATCGTATTTCGTCGCCCTAACGTAGCCTTCACTGCTATTCGCCCAGGAGCTAGCTAACGCTAGCTAACGCACACAGATTAGCATCACTGTAGTGCTATTCACTCAACTGTACGACTTGATTAGTTTACTGTTAGCTAGCTACATAATCTTAGCCATTCTTCTTAGCTAGCTACATAGCCGTCCTTGTATCAGAGATAATTGCATAATTATCGTATTTCGTATTTCGTCGCCTAACGTAGCCTTCACTGCTATTCGCCCAGGAGCTAGCAACGCTAGCTAACGCACACAGATTAGCATCACTGTAGTGCTATTCACTCAACTGTACGACTTGATTAGTTCAGTGTTAGCTAGCTACATAGCTGTCTTTGTTTCCAAGATAATTGTGTAGTTTAGTGTGTGTAGCCTTGGAGTGATTATCTTAATTCACTGAGGTTCGCTAGCCAGCTATTTGTCGTCCTTAACGTAGGAGACTCTGCTAGCTAGCCAACAGCTAACAGCTAACAGCTAGCCAACGTCTACTGAATAGAACTCAACAACCCGGTCGCATTCACAGGTAGTATCACATTTTGTTTCAATTCAATCACCGTCAGGGAGTATCACATTTTCATTTCATTACAGTACAACGGTTTGATTTGTTTGATCGTAGCTAGCTACATAGCTAGCTACATAGCCGTCTTTGTTTCAAAGATAATTGTGTAGTCTAGACCGATTTCCTAGGTTAGCTAGCCAGCTATTGTCGTTCTTTTAACTCAACGTAACGTAAACAACACTGCTAGCTAGCCAGCTAGCCCCCGAATAGCAGCACTGTAGAATTATTACACTCAACGGAACGACTTGATTAGTGTAGTGTCAACAACGCAGCTACTGCCAGCTAGCCTACTTTAGCAGTACTGTATCATTTTAATCATTTTAGTCAATAAGATTCTTGCTACGTAAGCTTAACTTTCTGATCATTCGAGACGTGTAGTCCGCTTGTCATTCCAATTTCCTTGCATTAGCGTAGCCTTTTCTGTAGCCTGTCAACTATGTGTCTGTCTATCCCTGTTCTCTCCTCTCTGCACAGACCATACAAACGCTCCACACCGCGTGGCCGCGACCACCCTAACCTGGTGGTCCCAGCGCGTACGACCCACGTGGAGTTCCACGTCTCTGGTAGCCTCTGGAACTGTCAATCTGCGGCCAACAAGGCAGAGTTCATCTCAGCCTATGCCTCCTCCAGTCCCTTGACTTCTTGGCACTGACGGAAACATGGATCACCACAGATAACACTGCTACTCCTACTGCTCTCTCCTCGTCCGCCCACGTGTTCTCGCACACCCCGAGAGCTTCTGGTCAGCGGGGTGGTGGCACCGGGATCCTCATCTCTCCCAAGTGGTCTTTCTCTCTTTCTCCCCTTACCCATCTGTCTATTGCCTCCTTTGAATTCCATGCTATCACAGTTACCAGCCCTTTCAAGCTTAACATCCTTATCATTTATCGCCCTCCAGGTTCCCTCGGAGAGTTCATCAATGAGCTTGATGCCTTGATAAGCTCCTTTCCTGAGGACGGCTCACCTCTCACAGTTCTGGGCGACTTTAACCTCCCCACGTCTACCTTTGACTCATTCCTCTCTGCCTCCTTCTTTCCACTCCTCTCCTCTTTTGACCTCACCCTCTCACCTTCCCCCTACTCACAAGGCAGGCAATACGCTTGACCTCATCTTTACTAGATGCTGTTCTTCCACTAACCTCATTGCAACTCCCCTCCAAGTCTCCGACCACTACCTTGTATCCTTTTCCCTCTCGCTCTCATCCAACACTTCCCACACTGCCCCTACTCGGATGGTATCGCGCCGTCCCAACCTTCGCTCTCTCTCCCCCGCTACTCTCTCCTCTTCCATCCTATCTTCTCTTCCCTCTGCTCAATCTTTCTCCAACCTATCTCCTGATTCTGCCTCCTCAACCCTCCTCTCCTCCCTTACTGCATCCTTTGACTCCCTATGTCCCCTATCCTCCAGGCCGGCTCGGTCCTCCCCTCCCGCTCCGTGGCTCGACGACTCATTGCGAGCTCACAGAACAGGGCTCCGGGCAGCCGAGCGGAAATGGAGGAAAACTCGCCTCCCTGCGGACCTGGCATCCTTTCACTCCCTCCTCTCTACATTTTCCTCCTCTGTCTCTGCTGCTAAAGCCACTTTCTACCATTCTAAATTCCAAGCATCTGCCTCTAACCCTAGGAAGCTCTTTGCCACCTTCTCCTCCCTCCTGAATCCTCCCCCCTCCCTCCTCCCTCTCTGCAGATGACTTCGTCAACCATTTTGAAAAGAAGGTCGATGACATCCGATCCTCGTTTGCTAAGTCAAACGACACCGCTGGTTCTGCTCACACTGCCCTACCCTATGCTCTGACCTCTTTCTCCCTCTCTCTCAGATGAAATCTCGCGTCTTGTGACGGCCGGCCGCCCAACAACCTGCCCGCTTGACCCTATCCCCTCCTCTCTTCTCCAGACCATTTCCGGAGACCTTCTCCCTTACCTCACCTCGCTCATCAACTCATCCCTGACCGCTGGCTACGTCCCTCCCGTCTTCAAGAGAGCGAGAGTTGCACCCCTTCTGAAAAAACCTACACTCGATCCCTCCGATGTCAACAACTACAGACCAGTATCCCTTCTCTCTTTTCTCTCCAAAACTCTTGAGCGTGCCGTCCTTGGCCAGCTCTACCGCTATCTCTCTCAGAATGACCTTCTTGATCCAAATCAGTCAGGTTTCAAGACTAGTCATTCAACTGAGACTGCTCTTCTCTGTATCACGGAGGCGCTCCGCACTGCTAAAGCTAACTCTCTCTCCTCTGCTCTCATCCTTCTAGACCTATCGGCTGCCTTCGATACTGTGAACCATCAGATCCTCCTCTCCACCCTCTCCGAGTTGGGCATCTCCGGCGCGGCCCACGCTTGGATTGCGTCCTACCTGACAGGTCGCTCCTACCAGGTGGCGTGGCGAGAATCTGTCTCCTCACCACGCGCTCTCACCACTGGTGTCCCCAGGGCTCTGTTCTAGGCCCTCTCTTATTCTCGCTATACACCAAGTCACTTGGCTCTGTCATAACCTCACATGGTCTCTCCTATCATTGCTATGCAGACGACACACAATTAATCTTCTCCTTTCCCCCTTCTGATGACCAGGTGGCGAATCGCATCTCTGCATGTCTGGCAGACATATCAGTGTGGATGACGGATCACCACCTCAAGCTGAACCTCAGCAAGACGGAGCTCCTCTTCCTCCCGGGGAAGGACTGCCCGTTCCATGATCTCGCCATCACGGTTGACAACTCCATTGTGTCCTCCTCCCAGAGCGCTAAGAACCTTGGCGTGATCCTGGACAACACCCTGACGTTCTCAACTAACATCAAGGCGGTGTCCCGTTCCTGTAGGTTCATGCTCTACAACATCCGCAGAGTACGACCCTGCCTCACACAGGAAGCGGCGCAGGTCCTAATCCAGGCACTTGTCATCTCCGTCTTGATTACTGCAACTCGCTGTTGGCTGGGCTCCTGCCTGTGCCATTAAACCCCTACAACTCATCCAGAACGCCGCAGCCCGTCTGGTGTTCAACCTTCCCAAGTTCTCTCACGTCACCCCGCTCCTCCGCTCTCTCCACTGGCTTCCAGTTGAAGCTCGCATCCGCTACAAGACCATGGTGCTCGCCTACGGAGCTGTGAGGGGAACGGCACCTCAGTACCTCCAGGCTCTGATCAGGCCCTACACCCAAACAAGGGCACTGCGTTCATCCACCTCTGGCCTGCTCGCCTCCCTACCACTGAGGAAGTACAGTTCCCGCTCAGCCCAGTCAAAACTGTTCGCTGCTCTGGCCCCCAATGGTGGAACAAACTCCCTCACGACACCAGGACAGTGGAGTCAATCACCACCTTCCGGAGACACCTGAAACCCCACCTCTTCAAGGAATACCTAGGATAGTAAGGGTAAGTAATCCTTCTCACCCCCCTTCTCCCCCAACAAGATTTAGATGCAAGTGGCTGTTCCACTGGTTGTCATAAGGTGTATGCACCAATTTGTAAGTCGCTCTGGATAAGAGCGTCTGCTAAATGACTTAAATGTAAATGTAAATGTATATAGCCTCTACATTGACTCTGTACTGGTACCCCCTGTATATAGCCTCGCTACTGTCATTTTACTGCTGCTGTTTAACTATTTTTTAAACTATTTTTTTTTACTATTGTACTGTTTACTTAACACTTATTTTTCATAAAACGGTATTGTTGGTTAAGGGCTTGTAAGTAATCATTTCACCGTATACGGCGCATTTGACAAATAACATTTGATTGAATGATTAAACGAAAAACAGATCGAAAAGGCCCTGAGTGGAACATCCCAGCCTGGGTATGCATTCAAAGAGGAAGTCTTCAGGCGAGATGATTTGAAAGCCATTTGAATCTCTTCAGTAGCGTATCGTCCAGACTCCAAAGTGACAATTTTACATTGTTCTAAATTGAATAGCGCAAATGCCACCAAATCTGTTAGTTCGTATGTATATTCAAACACTTGCACAGAGGTCAACTATTTTCTGCCTGTCTTTAGCTTCAAGTGTGGAGATTGGTTTAAGTTGCTTGATATGATGAAACAAGTACAACAGTTTTTCCACGATCGTAAACATTTACAAAGGTGTACTAAAGACAGAACTTGGGCTTAACGGCAAGGTTGGTCTATCATCAAAAAGAAAGCATACGAAACCTGGAAGGCCATGGAGACCCAGCGTGGAAGAGGCAATGTCTGAGGTCCTCACAGCTTGAAGACGGGGATTTGGAGAATGATGGGGGTGTTGGGTTACAATTGCTCCCTGAAAAGGAGGAAAATGCTGATTCATCTTCATCTCAAATAAAATAATAATAGTCTTTCCTTTCAAACATTATTATACAAATTAACATGTACTATGTAGTAATTCGTAGTATTGTGTCATAATAACATGTACGATTTATATAAAGGTTTGGTATAAAAACATTTGTGTTATTGTTTAATATTGTATAGTGAAGTTTTTAATAATTGTTATATGTATATATTTCTGTACTAAACATTTAGAAGAAAATAAAAATAGTTTAAAAGAAAATTGTAGTTACCTTCAATGAATGACAGCTCTCTCTCTCTCTCTCCACACAAGATATATTGGTTAGTTGGGGTGTGTGTGTTTTGTGTGTCTGAGGCCAGGCTGCGTGGATGGTGTCAGGTTACAGTAGGACCCTGAAAAGGATCATATAGTCTAATATTATAGTATTGTATAGTCTAATATTGCATAGTGAACTTTTAATAATTGTAATATGGATGCATTTCTGTCCTAAAGATTTAGAAGAAAATAAAAGGTTTGAAAGAAAATCGTGTTAACATTCAATGAATGACATCACTCTCTCTTTCTCTCTCTCTCTCTTTCTACACAAGAGAAATTGGTTAGTTGGGGTGTGTGTGTTTTGTGTGTCTGAGGCCAGGCTGCGTGGATGGTGTCAGGTTACAGTACACTAAGGTAATCTGCCTAAATGACTACCGACCCATAGCACTCACATCTGTAGCCATGAAATGCTTTGAAAGGCTGATCATAGCTCACATCAACACCATTATCCCCGAAACCATAGACCCACTACAATTTGCATACTGCACGAACAGGTCCACAGATGATGCAATCTCTATTGAACTCCACACTGCTTTTCCCACCTGGATAAAAGGAACACTTATGTGACAATGCTATTCCTTGACTATAGCTCAGCGTTCAACACCAAAATGCCCTCAAAGCTCATCACTAAGCTAAGGACCCTGGGACAAAACACCTTCCTCTGCAACTGGATCCTGGACTTCCTGATGGGCAGCCCCCTGGTGGTAGGGGTAAGTAACAACACATCAGCCACACTGATCCTCAGCACGGGGGCACCTCCGGGGTGCGTGCTCAGTCCCCTCCTGTATTCCCTGTTCACTCATGACTGCACGGCCAGGCACGACTCCAACACCATCATTAAGTTTGCTGATGACACAACAGTGGTAGGCCTGATCACCCACAACGATGAGACAGCCTATAGGGAGGAGGTCAGAGACCTGACCGTGTGGTGGAAGGACAACAACCTCTCCCTCAATGTGATCAAGACAAAGGAGATGATTCTGTACGACAGGAAAAGGAGAACCCGAGCACGCCCCCATTCTCATCGACGGGGCTGTAGTGGAGCAGGTCGAGAGCTTCAAGTTCCTTGGCATCCACATCACCAACAAACTAACATGGTCCAAGCACACAAAGACAGTCATCAAGAGGGCACGACAAAACCTCTTCCCCCTCAGGGGACTGAAAAGATTTGGCATGGGTCCTCCGATCCTCAAAACGTTTTACAGCTGCACCATCAAGAGAATCCTGACAGGTTGCATCACTGTCTGGTATGGCAACTGCTCGGCCTCTGACCGCAAGGCACTACAGAGGGTAGTGAGTACGGCCCAGTACATCACTGGGTCCAAGCTTCCTGCCATCCAGGACCTCTACACCACTCTGCTACCGCACGGCAAGCAGTACCGGATCGCCAAGTCTAGGTCCAAGAGGCTTTTAAACAGCATCTACCCCTAAGCCATAAGACTCCTACCCAGACTACTTGCATTGCCCCCCCTCTCCGCTGCTGCTACTCTCTGTTATTATCTATTCATAGCCACTTTAAAAACTCTATCGACATGTACATAATTACCTAAATTACCTCGACACCGGTGCCCCCACACATTGACAAATTGACAGATTGTACCGGTACCCCCTGTATATAGCCCAGCTATTGTTATTTCCTGCTGCTCTTTAATTATTTGTATATCTTACCTCTTTCTTATTTAGGGATTTTGATTTTCTTAACCTCATTGTTGGTAAAGGGCTTCTAAATCAAATCAAATACATTTTTATTGGTCACATACAAATGTTAATGCAAGTGTTGGGAAACGCTTGTGCTTCTAGTTCCGACAGTGCAGTAATATCTAACAAGTATTCAAACTAATTCAAAACGACTAACTTATTGTCACGCCTTGGTCTTAGTATTTTGTGTTTTCTTTAATTATTTGTTCAGGCCAGGGTGTGACATGGGTTTATTGTATTGTCGTATTGGGTTTTTGTAGGCATTGGGATTGTGGTTGATATGGGGTGTGTCTAGTATAGGCTTGGCTGCCTGAGGCGGTTCTCAATCAGAGTCAGTTGATTCTTGTTGTCTCTGATGGGGAACCGTATTTAGGTAGCCTGGGTTTCACTTTGTATTTCGTGGGTGATTGTTCCTCTCTCTGTGTAGTTTCACCAGATAGGCTGTAATTAGGTTTCACGGTCCGTTTTGTTGTTTTGTATTTGTATTCAGTTATTTCATGTACCGCGATTCATTCATTACAGAACCACCACGCTGCATTCCGGTCCGACTCTTTTTACAAACGAAGAACGCCGTTAAACTTATACACACAATGTAAGTGGATGGAATAAGAATATGTACATGTAAATATATGGATGCGCGATGGCCGTCCGGCATAGGCAAGATGCAATAGATGGTATAAAATACAGAATATAGTACATATGAGATGAGTAATGTAGGATATGTAAACATTATTAAAGTGGCATTATTTCAAGTGACTAGTGATACCTATATTAAATCCATTTATTAAAGTGACCAGTGATTTGAGTCTGTATGTTAGCAGCAGCCTCTCTATGTAAGTAAGCATTTCACTGTAAGGTCTACTACACCTGTTGTATTCTGCGCATGCGATAAATAAAATAGGATTTGATTAGACCGTTGCTCCACTCTTTAACCTTTTAAAAATAGTTCTCAGGGGGAGCATCATATGATGTCCGAGGATGAAATGTCCAGGGAATGTCTCAGTCAATCCCAAAACCTCCAGAGGCCTCACACCCTCTCTCTCTCTCTCTCTCTCTCTCTCTCTATCTCTCTCTCTCTCTCTCTCTCTCTCTCTCTCTCTCTCTCTCTCTCGTTGGAGACAGGTGTGCTGGAGGCATCACACCCTCCCTCTCTCTCTCTCTCTCTCTCTCTCGTTGGAGACAGGTGTGCTGGAGTCAGAGCAGATCCCTACCAGCTGCAACCCGTTCCATAATCAGCACCTCTACATATACTCATTCCTGCCACCTCCACTCTGCCAGGTCGTAATCTCTGCTCAGTCAGTTCTTATCCTAGCCTTTTGTCAATTCACTAGATCCTGTTGCCCTGCTGTGCTTGTTTCTCTGCCTTACACCGTTTTGTCCTCTCATTGCAGTACTGCTCTGTCTCTGGCTCCTGTCTCCTGTACCACATCTCACCACCAACCACCTTGCTCTGGACACCCCGCCAACCCGGATGTCCAAGTGGTTTCTGAATCCTGGCTCAAGAAGTTCAACAAAAATCCTGAAATTTCTATCCCTAACTATAACATTTTCTGACAAGATTGAACTGCCAAAGGGGGCAGAGTTGCAATCTACTGCAGAGGTAGCCTGCAGAGTTCTGTCAAACTATCCAGGTCTGTGCCAAAACAATTCGACCTTCTCCTTTTAAAAATCCAACTATCCAGGAACAAGTCTCCCAACGTTGCCGCTTGTTATAGACCCCCTTCAGCCCCCAGCTGGGCCTTGGACACCTTATGTAAATTGATTGCCCCCCATCTATCTTCAGAATTCGTACTGTTAGGTGACCTAAACTGGGACATGCTTAAAACCCTGGCAGTCTTACAATCTAAGGGATATACCCTCAATCTCAACCTACCAGGTGTTCAAACAGGATCTCAGTGATCACTGTGTTCAACCAGGATCTCAGTGATCACTGCCTCATTGCCTGCATGAGTAATGGATCCGTGGTCAAACGACCACCCTTCATCACTGTTAAATGCTCCCTAAAACTCTTCTGCGAGCAAGCCTTTCTAATCGACCTGGCCCGGGTATCCTGGAAGGATATTGACCTCATCTCGTCAGTAAAGAATGCCGGATGCTGTTTAAAAGTGCTTCCCTCACCATCTTAAATAAGCATGCCCATTCAAAAATTGTAGAACGAAGAACCCCAGACTTGACTGCCCTTGACCAGCACAAAAACATCATGTGGTGTTCTGCATTAGCATCGAATAGCCCCAGAGAAAATCACCTTTTCAGGGAAGTCAGGAACCAATATACCTAGTCAGTTAGGAAAGCTAAGGCTAGCTTTTTCAAACAGAAATTTGCATCCTGTAGCACTAATTCCAAAAGTTTTGGGACACTGTAAAGTCCATGGAGAATAAGAGCTCTTCCTCCCAGTTGCCACTGCACTGATGCTAGCAAACACTGTCACCGCCAATAAATCAACGATAATAGATCATTTCAATAAGCATTTTTCTAAGGCTGGCCATGCTTTCCACCTGGCTTTCCCGGCCCCCGCCCCCACCTCTTCTTCACCCAAATACAAACAGCAGATGTTTTGAAAGAGCTGCAAAATCTGGATCCCTACAAATCAGCTGGGCTAGACAATCTGGACGAGACAATCTGGACTCTCTCTTTCTACAATTATCTGCTGAAATTGTTGCAACCCCTATTACTAGCCTGTTCAACCTCTCTTTCTTATCGTCTGAGTTCAACCTCTCTTTCGTATCGTCTGAGATCCCCAAAGATTGCCAGCCGCAGCCCAGCCACAGTCATCCCCCTCTTCAAAGGGGAGACACCCTAGACCCAAACTCTTATAGACCAAAATGCATCCTGCCCTGCCTTTATAAAACCTTCGAAAGCAAAGTTAACAAACAGATCACCGACCATTTCAAATCCCACCGTACCTTCTCCATTATGCAATCTGGCTTCCGAGCTGGTCACGAGTGCACCTCAGCCATGCTCAAGGTCCTAAACAATACCAATACTGTGCAGCCGTCTTCATCAACCTGGCCAAGGCTTTCGACTCTGTCAATCACAGCATTCTTATCTGCAGACTCAATAGCCTTGGCTTCTCAAATCACTGCCTCACCTGGTTCACCAACTACTTCTCAGGTAGAGTTCAGTGTGTCAAATCGGAGACTTCTGGAAGTCTCTATCGGGGTGCCACAGGGTTCAATTCTCAGGCTGACTTTTTTTTATGTATACATCAATGATATCACTCTTGCTGGTGATTCTCTGATCCACCTCTATGCAGACGTCACCATTCTGTATACATCTGGCACTGTGCTAATAAACCTGCAAATGAGGTTCAGTGCCATACAACACTTCTTCCGTGGCCACCAACTGCTTTTAAATGCTAGTAAAACTAAGTGCATGCTCTTCAACTGATTGCTTCCCGTACCCTCCCACCCGACTAGCATCACTACTCTGGAAGGTTCTGACTTACAACATGTGGACAACTACAAGTACCTAGGTGTCTGGTTAAACTGTAAACTCTCCCTCCAGACTCACATTAAGCATCTCCAATCGAAAATTAAATCTAGAATCGGCTTCTAATTTCGCAACAAAGCCTCCTTCACTCATGCTGCCAAACATACACTCGTAAATCTGACTATCCTACCAATCCTTGACTTTGGCGATCTCATTTACAAAATAGCCTCCAACACTCTACTCAGCAAACTGGATGTATTCTATCACAGTGCCATCTGTTTTGTCACCCCCCACTGCGACCTGTATGCTCTCGTTGGCTGGCCATCACTACATATTCATTGCCAAACCAACTGGCTTCAGGTCATCTATAAGTCTTTGCTAGGTAAAGCCCCGTTATCTCAGCTCCCAACACCCATCCATTGCACGCGCTCCAGCAGGGATATTTCACTGGTCATCCCCAAAGCCAACACTTGCTTTGGCCGCCTTTCCTTCCAGTTATCTGCTGCCAATGACTGGAATTAATGGCAAAATCACTGAAGCTGGAGTCTTATAACTCCCTCTGTAACTTTAAGCACCCAACTACGTCATCCCCATATTGTTATTTCGCCTCTTGCTCTTTTGCACCCCCATTATCTCTCCTTGCACATGATCATCTTCACACCTATCACTCCAGTGTTAATGCTAAATTGTAAATATTTCACCTCTATGGCCTATTTATTGCCTTACTTCCCTACTCTTCTACGTTTGCACACACTGCACAGAGATTTTTAAATTGTGTTTTTGACTGTACGTCTGTTTATGTGTAACTCTTTGTTGTTGCTTTTGTCGCTGTCAGACATAGGTGTATAGGTGGCAGGGAAGTCAGGCGCAGGAGAGTCAAAAGGAGTGTAAAATGGAGTCTTTTAATAAAGTCCACGGAGTATGCTCCATCACACTAAAATGTACACATACAAACAAACATGGGTATGAGGACCCGACACGCACCTATACAACAAGCAACTACACTGACAATAGAACAATCTGACAAAGACATGAGGGAAACAGGGGGTTAAATACACAACAGGTAATGAATGGGATTGAAAACAGGTGTGTGGGAAGACAAGACAAAACCAATGGAAAATGAAAAAAGGATCAATGATGGCTAGAAGACAGGTGACGTCGAATGCCGAGCACCACCCGAACAAGGAGAGACAACGACTTCGTTAGAAGTCATGACAGTCGCACTGCTTTGCTTTATCTTGACCAGGTTGCAGTTGTAAATGAGAACTTGTTCTCAACTGGCCTACCTGGTTAAATAAAGGTGAAATAAAAATAAAACAAATAAATGTACGGCAAGACCAAACCGGAGAGATAAGTAGGAGCAAGCCCATGTAATGCTTTGTAGTTTCGCAGTAAAACCTTGAAATCAGCCGTAGTTTTAACAGGAAGCCATTGTAGAGAGAGGTTAGTTCTGGAGTAACATGATCAAAGTAAAGCATTGCTGTAGTCTAATCTCGAAGTGACAAAAGCATGGATGAACTTTTCTGCATCATTTTTGGACAGAAAGTTTTGCACGGGTGATCACTGAGTTACTTCACAGTTTTATTTGAGATGACTGTACAAACATCAATATTAATTGTCAGATCCAACAGAATATCTCTTTGTTTCTTGGGACCTAGACCTAGCATTTCTGTTTCGTCCGAGTTTCAGAGTAAAACATTTGCCGCCATCCACTTCCTTATGTCTGAAACACAGGCTTCCAGGGAGGGCTTTTTTGGGGCTTCCTTTTCATCTAAATGTACAGGTGTGTATCGTCCACATAGCAGTGAAAGTTAACATTATGTTTCAGAATGACATCACCAAGAGGTCAAATATATAGTGAAAACAATAGTGGTCCTTAAACAGAACTTACAGGTGATTTGTCAGAGGACAAACCATCCACAGAGACAAACATATCTTTACGACAGATAAGATCTAAACTTACGAAGATTTGCATTGTCCCCCCTCTCTGTTTATTATCTACGCATATTCGCTTTAACTCTACCTACATGTACATATTACCTCAACTAACCAGTTCCCCAGCACATTGACTTAGTACCGGTACCCCCTGTTTATAGCCTCCACATAGACTCTGTACCGGTACCACCTGTATATAGCCTCCACATTGACTCTGTACCGGTACCCCTGTATATAGCCTCCACATTGATTCTGTACCGTAATACCGTGTATATAGCCTCCACATTGACTATGTACAGTAACACTCTGTATATAGCCTCCACATAGACTCTGTACCGGTACCACCTGTATATAGCCTCCACATTGACCCTGTACCGGTACACCCTGTATATAGCCTCCACATTGACTCTGTACCGGTACACCCTGTATATAGCCTCCACATTGACTCTGTACCGGTACACCCTGTATATAGCCTCCACATTGACTCTGTACCGGTACACCCTGTATATAGCCTCCACATTGATTCTGTACCGATACTCCCTGTATATAGCCTCCACATTGACTCTGTACCAGTACCACCTGTATATAGCCTCCACATAGACTCTGTACCGGTACCCCATGTATATAGCCTCCACATTGACTCTGTACCGGTACACCCTGTATATAGCCTCCACATTGACTCTGTACCATAACACTCTGTATATAGCCTCCACATAGACTCTGTACCGGTACCCCCTTTATATAGCCTCCACATTGACTCTGTACCGGTACCCCCTGTATATAGTCTCCACATTGACTCTGTAACGGTAACCCCTGTATATAGCCTCCACATTGACTCTGTACCGGTACTCCCTGTATATAGCCTCCACATTGACTCTGTACCGATACCCCTGTATATAGCCTCCACATTGACTCTGTACCGGTACCCCCTGTATATAGCCTCCACATTGACTCTGACCGGTACCCCCTGTATATAGCCTCCACATTGACGCTGTACCGGTACCCCCTGTATATTGCCTCCACATTGACTCTGTACCAGTACCCCTGTATATAGCCTCCACATTGACTCTGTACCGGTACTCCCTGTACATAGCCTCCACATTGACTCTGTACCGGTATCCCCTGTATATAGCCTCCACATTGATTCTGTACCGGTACTCCTGTATATAGCCTCCACATTGACTCTGTACCGTAACACTCTGTATATAGCCTCCACATAGACTCTGTACCGGTACCACCTGTATATAGCCTCCACATTGACTCTGTACCGATACCCCTGTATATAGCCTCCACATTGACTCTGTACCGGTACCCCTGTATATAGCCTCCACATTGACTCTGACCGGTACCCCTGTATATAGTCTCCACATTGACGCTGTACCGGTACCCCTGTATATTGCCTCCACATTGACTCTGTACCAGTACACCCTGTATATAGCCTCCACATTGACTCTGTACCGGTACTCCCTGTACATAGCCTCCACATTGACTCTGTACCGGTATCCCCTGTATATAGCCTCCACATTGACTCTGTACCGGTACCCCCTGTATATAGCCTCCACATTGACTCTGTACCGGTACCCCCTGTATATAGCCTCCACATTGACTCTGTACCGGTACCCCTGTATATCGTCTCCACATTGACTCTGTACCGGTACCCCTGTATACAGCCTCCACATTGACTCTGTACCGGTACACCCTGTATATAGCCTCCACATTGACTCTGTACCGGTACCCCTTTATATAGCCTCCACATTGACTCTGTACCGATACCCCTGTATAAAGCCTCCACATTGACTCTGTACCGGTACCCCCTGTATATAGCCTCCACATTGACTCTGTACCGGTAACCCCTGTATATAGCCTCCACATTGACTATGTACCGGTACTCCCTGTATATAGCCTCCACATTGACTCTGTACCGGTACCCCCTGTATATAGCCTCCACATTGACTCTGTACCGGTACCCCTGTATATAGCCTCCACATAGACTCTGTACCGGTACCACCTGTATATAGCCTCCACATTGACTCTGTACCGGTACCCCTGTATATAGCCTCCACATTGACTCTGTACCGTACTCCCTGTGTATAGCCTCCACATTGACTCTGTACCGGTACCCCTGTATATAGCCTCGCTTCTGTCATTTTACTGCTGCTCTTTAACTATTTTTTAAACTATTTTTTTTTACTTTTCTACTTTTTACTTAACCTGTTAGTCCACTAGGGGCATTATTTCATTTTTGGATAAAAAGACATGCCCGTTTGCTGGTTTTTGTGAATATGTTGCGTGCTAAATGCTAACGCTAAATGCTAAGCTAGCTATCACCACTCTTACACAAATTATTGATTTTCTCTGGTTCTAAAGCATATTTTTAAAATCTGAGACGACAGGATTGTTAAGAAAAGGATAAGCTTGAGAGCAGGCATATTTCATTTCAATTGCGATTTTTAGAAATCGCTAACGTTGCTTATGGTAATGAGCTTGAGGCTGTAGTAACGCGACCGCATGCGGGATGGGGCGGACTATGAGGTTAATACTTATTTTTTCTTAAAACGGTATTGTTGGTTAAGGGCTTTTAAGTAATCATTTCACCGTATACGGCGCATTTGACAAATAACATTTGATTGAATGAATGATTGAAAAACAGATCGAAAAGGCCCTGAGTGGAACATCCCAGCCTGGGTATGCATTCAAAGAGGAAGTCTTCGGGCGAGATGATTTGAAAGCCATTTGAATCTCTTCAGTAGCGTATCGTCCAGACTCCAAAGTGACAATTTTAGATTGTTCTAAATTCAATAGCGCAAATGCCACCAAATCTGTTAGTTCGTATGTATATTCAAACACTTGCACAGAGGTCAACTATTTTCTGCCTGTCTTTAGCTTCAAGTGTGGAGATTGGTTTAAGTTGCTTGATATGATGAAACAAGTACAACAGTTTTTCCACGATCGTAAACATTTACAAAGATGTACTAAAGACAGAACTTGGGCTTAACGGCAAGGTTGGTCTATCATCAAAAAGAAAGCATACGAAACCTGGAAGGCCATGGAGACCCAGCGTGGAAGAGGCAATGTCGGAGGTCCTCACAGCTTGAAGACGGGGATTTGGAGAATGATGGGGGTGTTGGGTTACAATTGCTCCCTGAAAAGGAGGAAAATGCTGATTCATCTTCATCTCGAAGAAAATAATAATAGTCTTTCCTATCAAAAAATATTATACAAATTAACATGTACTATGTAGTAATTCGTAGTATTGTGTCATAATAACGTGTATGATTTATATAAAGGTTTGGTATAAAAACATTGGTGTTATTGTTTAATATTGTATAGTGAAGTTTTTAATAATTGTTATATGTATATATTTCTGTACTAAACATTTTGAAGAAAATAAAAATATTTAAGAAGAAAATTGTATTTACCTTCAATGAATGACAGCTCTCTCTCTCTGCACACAAGATACATTGGTTAGTTGGGGTGTGTGTGTTTGTGTGTCTGAGGCCAGGCTGCGTGGATGGTGTCAGGTTACAGTAGGACCCTGAAAAGGATCATATCGTCTAATATTATAGTATTGTATAGTCTAATATTGCATAGTGAACTTTTAATAATTGTAATATGGATGCATTTCTGTCCTAAAGATTTAGAAGAAAATAAAAGGTTTGAAAGAAAATTGTGTGAACATTCAATGAATGACATCACTCTCTCTTTCTCTCTCGCTCTCTCTTTCTACACAAGAGAAATTGGTTAGTTGGGGTTTGTGTGTTTGTGTGTGTCTGAGGCCAGGCTGCATGGTTGGTGTCAGGTTACAAGCAGAGAGAGATAAGAAACACTGATCAAGGAGCAAAAGCATTATTTTCCAAGAAAATAATAATTAACAGTCTTTCCTACAAATAATAATTATACATTTAAACATTTATTGGGCATTAAAGTGTAGTATTGTTGAATAATAATAAGTACAGTTTAGTAATTAAAACTTTAGTGGTATAGTTTAATATTGCAAAGTAACTTTTAATAATAGTAATTTGTATGCATTTCTGTACTAAGATTTAGAAGAAAATGTAATTGACCTTTTATGAAATCTCTCTCTCTCTCCACACAAGATAAATTGGTTCACTGGGGTGTGTGTTTGAGCGTGTGGTGTTTCTTTAAACTGTTTAATCTTTAAACTTTTTTAAAAGAGTTCTCAACGATCCATATTGTAATGGTCAACAGTTTGCTGTTCTAGGGGGTCTCTCACACACAAGGGAATTGTATGTACACAAGGGGGAACCCCTAGTGTTGTTCTAGGAGGTCCCTTTCACACAAGGGAAATGTACGTACAAGGGGGAACCCCTAGTGTCTTTGAATCAATTGTTATAAACCTGTCACTTATATTTTTACATTTATTTAACGTGTCAGTTAACTTCTTGCGGCGACCCATCCCGGATCCGGGATCGTGACTACGGCTCAAGCTCATTACCATAACGCAAAATGCAAAAATATTCTTAGAAATATTATTTAACCTCCACACATTAACAAGTCCAATAGCTCAAATGAAAGATAAACACCTTGTTCATCTACCCAGCAAGTCAGATTTCTAAAATGTTTTACGGCGAAAACATAGCACATATTTATATTGACCACCACCGAAACAAAAGACTAGAGGCAGCCATTTTGTCCCAGAAAATATAAAATTATAAAAGCAGGATTAAAAATAAATAATTCACTAACCTTTTGAAAAGTTTCATCAGATGACAGTAATAGTACATGTTACACAATACATTTTTTTTCAATAATATGCCATTTATATCCATAAATCTCTGTTTACAATGACAACATTTCAAAAATGCTACTCAAATGTCCGGAGAAATCATGATAGCTCCGACAGATAACGTCAGATAACAAGCAATAAACATGACTAAATATGCATGTTCTACATATAGTTACAAAGATATACTTCTTCTTAATGCAACCGCTGTATTACATTTATTTTTAACGTTACAGAATTCTGTCACTGGCTATACAATGAGACGGCTCTCAGATATTAGCAGTATGTCTCCTCTACGTTTGGAGTCCACAGAAACCCAAAATAACCACATAAATATTCCCTTACCTTTGATGTTCTTCGATCAGAAGACGTAGAAGGAGTCATACTTACCCAATACATTGTTTGGTTATGCTAACAGCTTCAGCTGAAATGCACCCAAAATGACTTCTGGTCCCGCCCTCTGCGCATCAAAACTTCAAATTTACATATTTACATATTATATGTCGACTAAACTGGTCAAACTATGTGCAGAATCGAGCTTTGTGATGTTTTTAACATGTAAAACAATGATCAGCGCGAACAGACAAACCGCCTTCAATTGCTGTTACTTGGAAAAGAACGTGCCCCAAATCGGCCGCGCGCAATAGAGTGCATGTATTTGAGAGTGACACCAACATTTTCGCCCGCCAAACGACGAGGGCTCGCAGGATTCTCACAATGAACGCGCCATTTGAAAGCAGGCATCACGCTTACTGTTCCCAGATCGGTAGCTGCCTGGGAAGGGTGGGGGCGATGATGTCAAAGTTGACCCAACTTTTCTCTTGACAAGAGAGAGTTTGGGAGAAAGGCTGCCCTGAGAGTTCTGCTTTACATACAGACATAATTTAAACGGTTTTAGAAACTTTAGAGTGTTTTCTATTCAATAATAATTATTATATGCATATATTAGCAATTTTGGGAAAAATATTTTCAGTTTACTATGGGCCTCTTTCTTTTTTTTAGGGATTTTGATTTTCTTAACCTCATTGTTGGTAAAGGGCTTCTAAATCAAATCAAATCAAATACATTTTTATTGGTCACATACAGATGTTAATGCAAGTGTGGAGAAACGCTTGTGCTTCTCGTGCCGACAGTGCAGTAATATCTAACAAGTATTCAAACTAATTCAAAACGACTAACTTATACACACAATGTAAGTGGATGGAATAAGAATATGTACATGTAAATATATGGATGCGCGATGGCCGTCCGGCATAGGCAAGATGCAATAGAATATAGTACATATGCGATGAGTAATGTAGGATATGCAAACATTATTAAAGTGGCATTATTTCAAGTGACTAGTGATACCTATATTAAATCCATTTATTAAAGTGACCAGTGATTTGAGTCTGTATGTTAGCAGCAGCCTCTCTATGTAAGTAAGCATTTCACCGTAAGGTCTACTACACCTGTTGTATTCTGCGCATGCGATAAATAAAATTGGATTTGATTAGACCGTTGCTCCACTCAGAAGCAAATAATCATGTCTAACCTTTAACCTTTTAAAAATAGTTCTCAGGGGGAGCATCATATTATGTCCGAGGATGAAATGTCCAGGGAATGTCTCAGTCAATCCCAAAACCTCCAGAGGCCTCACACCCTCTCTCTCTCTCTCTCTCTCTCTCTCTCTCTCTCTCTCTCTCTCTCTCTCTCTCTTTGTGTGGTTGGAGACAGGTGTGCTGGAGTCAGAGCAGATCCCTACCAGCTGCAACCCGTTCCATAATCAGCACCTCCACATATACTCATTCCTGCCACCTCCACTCTGCCAGGTCGTAATCTCTGCTCAGTCAGTTCTTATCCTAGCCTTTTGTCAATTCTCTAGATCCTGTTGCCCTGCTGTGCTTGTTTCCCTGCCTTACACCGTTTTGTCCTCTCATTGCAGTACTGCTCTGTCTCCTGTCTCCTGTACCACATCTCACCACCAACCACCTTGCTCTGGACACCCCGCCAACCCGGATGTCCAAGCGGTTTCTGAATCCTGGCTCAAGAAGTTCAACAAAAATCCTGAAATTTCTATCCCTAACTATAACATTTTCCGACAAGATTGAACTGCCAAAGGGGGCAGAGTTGCTATCTACTGCAGAGGTAGCCTGCAGAGTTCTGTCAAACTATCCAGGTCTGTGCCAAAACAATTCAACCTTCTCCTTTTAAAAATCCAACTATCCAGGAACAAGTCTCCCACCGTTGCCGCTTGTTATTGACGCCCTTCAGCCCCCAGCTGGGCCTTGGACACCTTATGTAAATTGATTGCCCCCATCTATCTTCAGAATTCGTACTGTTAGGTGACCTAAACTGGGACATGCTTAATACCCTGGCAGTCTTACAATCTAAGGGATATACCCTCAATCTCAACCTACCAGGTGTTCAACCAGGATCTCAGTGATCACTGTGTTCAACCAGGATCTCAGTGATCACTGCCTCATTGCCTGCATGAGTAATGGATCCGTGGTCAAACGACCACCCTTCATCACTGTTAAATGCTCCCTAAAACGACCTCCCTTCACCCCAGACTTGACTGCCCTTGACCAGCACAAAAACATCATGTGAAGTTCTGCATTAGCATTGAATAGCCCCAGAGAAAATCAACTTTTCAGGGAAGTCATGAACCAATATACCTAGTCAGTTAGGAAAGCTAAGGCTAGCTTTTTCAAACAGAAATTTGCATCCTGTAGCACTAATTCCAAAAAGTTTTGGGACACTGTAAAGTCCATGGAGAATAAGAGCTCTTCCTCACAGTTGCCCACTGCACTGATGCTAGCAAACACTGTCACCGCCAATAAATCAACGAATATAGATCATTTCAATAAGCATTTTTCTAAGGTTGGCCATGCTTTCCACCTGGCTTTCCCGGCCCCCGCCCCCACCTCTTCTTCACCCAAATACAAACAGCAGATGTTTTGAAAGAGCTGCAAAATCTGGATCCCTACAAATCAGCTGGGCTAGACAATCTGGACGAGACAATCTGGACTCTCTCTTTCTAAAATTATCTGCTGAAATTGTTGCAACCCCTATTACTAGCCTGTTCAACCTCTCTTTCTTATCGTCTGAGTTCAACCTCTCTTTCGTATCGTCTGAGATCCCCAAAGATTGGAAAGCTGTCACAGTCATCCCCCTCTTCAAAGGGGGAGACACTCTAGACCCAAACTCTTATAGACCAAAATGCATCCTGCCCTGCCTTATAAAACCATCGAAAGCAAAGTTAACAAACAGATCACTGACCAGTGTGTCAAATCAGAGACCTCTGGCAGTCTCTATCGGGGTGCCACAGGGGTCAATTCTCAGGCTGACTTTTTTATGTATACATCAATGATATCACTCTTGCTGGTGATTCTCTGATCCACCTCTATGCAGACGTCACCATTCTGTATACATCTGGCACTGTGCTAATAAACCTGCAAATGAGGTTCAGTGCCATACAACACTTCTTCCGTGGCCACCAACTGCTTTTAAATGCTAGTAAAACTAAGTGCATGCTCTTCAACTGACCGCACCCTCCCACCCGACTAGCATCACTACTCTGGAAGGTTCTGACTTACAACATGTGGACAACTACAAGTACCTAGGTGTCTGGTTAAACTGTAAACTCTCCTCCAGACTCACATTAAGCATCTCCAATCCAAAATTAAATCTAGAATCGGCTTCCAATTTCGTAACAAAGCCTCCTTCACTCATGCTGCCAAACATACATTCGTAAAACTGACTATCCTACTAATCCTTGACTTTGGCGATCTCATTTACAAAATAGCCTCCAACACTCTACTCAGCAAACTGGATGTATTCTATCACAGTGCCATCTGTTTTGTCACCCCCACTGCGACCTGTATGCTCTCGTTGGCTGGCCATCACTACATATTCATTGCCAAACCAACTGGCTTCAGGTCATCTATAAGTCTTTGCTAGGTAAAGCCCCGCGTTATCTCAGCTCCCTGGTCACCATAGCAACACCCACCCATTGCACGCGCTCCAGCAGGGATATTTCACTGGTCATCCCCAAAGTCAACACTTGCTTTGGCTGTCTTTCCTTCCAGTTATCTGCTGCCAATGACTGGAATTAATGGCAAAAATCACTGAAGCTGGAGTCTTATAACTCCCTCTGTAACTTTAAGCAGCCAACTACCTCATCTCCATATTGTTATTTCTCCTCTTGCTCTTTTGCACCCCCATTATCTCTCCTTGCAAATGATCATCATGCCAAGTCAACAAACAGATTACCGACCATTTCGAATCTCACCATACCTTCTCTGCTATGCAATCTGGTTTCAGAGCTGGTCATGGGTGCACCTCAGCCACGCTCAAGGTCCTAAACGATATCTTAACCGCCATCGGTAAGAAACATTACTGTGCAGCCGTGTTCATTGATCTGGCCAAGGCTTTCGACTCTGTCAATCACCACATACTCATCGGCAGACTCGACAGCCTTGGTTTCTCAAATGATTACCTCGCCTGGTTCACCAACTACTTCTCTGATAGAGTTCAGTGTGTCAAATCGGAGGGTCTGCTGTCCGGACCTCTGGCAGTCTCTATGGGGGTGCCACAGGGTTCAATTCTTGGACCGACTCTCTTCTCTGTATACATCAATGAGGTCGCTCTTGCTGCTGGTGAGTCTCTGATCCACCTCTAAGCAGACGACACCATTCTGTATACTTCTGGCCCTTCTTTGGACACTGTGTTAACAACCCTCCAGGCAAGCTTCAATGCCATACAACTCTCCTTCCGTGGCCTCCAATTGCTCTTAAATACAAGTAAAACTAAATGCCAACATCACTACTCTGGACGGCTCTGACTTAGAATACGTGGACAACTACAAATACTTGGACAACTACAAATACTTAGGTGTCTGGTTAGACTGTAAACTCTCCTTCCAGACCCATATCAAACATCTCCAATCCAAAGTTAAATCTAGAATTGGCTTCCTATTTCGCAACAAAGCATCCTTCACTCATGCTGCCAAACATACCCTTGTAAAACTGACCATCCTACCAATCCTCAACTTTGGCGATGTCATTTACAAAATAGCCTCAATACCCTACTCAACAAATTGGATGCAGTCTATCACAGTGCAATCCGTTTTGTCACCAAAGCCCCATATACTACCCACCATTGCGACCTGTACGCTCTCGTTGGCTGGCACTCGCTTCATACTCGCCAAACCCAGTGGCTCCATGTCATCTACAAGACCCTGCTAGGTAAAGTCCCCCTTACCCCAGCTCACTGGTCACCATAGCATCTCCCACCTGTAGCACACGCTCCAGCAGGTATATCTCTCTAGTCACCCCAAAACCAATTCTTTCTTTGGCCGCCTCTCCATCCAGTTCTCTGCTGCCAATGACTGGAACGAACTTCAAAAATCTCTGAACCTGGAAACACTTATCTCCTCACTAGCTTTAAGCACCAACTGTCATAGCAGCTCACAGATTACTGCACCCGTACATAGCCCACCTATATATTAGCCCAAACAACTACCTCTTTCCCTATTGTATTTAATTAATTTATTTATTTTGCTCCTTTGCACCCCATTATTTGTATTACTACTTTGCACATTCTTCCATACCTTAAGGGAAGATTTCAGCAGTTGCTGTATGGTTAGTGAGAAAGTCCATATTGCAAATGTACGGTCCCTTACTAGACGTCTGAAATCGTTTGTAAAATTCGCGGACGGCGTCGGGCCGAGCGGCAGGGCCGGACCTACCAGGAAGTCATCAAATGAACTTTGTCGGACATTCGGTTTCCGTTTTACAAAAATAATAAGATTTTGGTCATTTTGCAACTGTCCCGGAATATCCCACAAGAGGGCATAGGCAATCATATTGCTATTGGACAAAACATCACGATTCATGACGGGGCCTTATCTCGAAAACTGAAAATATCTCGAAGCCGAAACACGGTCAGCGTAGGTTTGGCATAATGGGCAGTTGGCCCCGAACAAGATGGCGTCTAGGCCTCAACGTTTTTTGAGTTATGGCCATTTATCTGGGATTAAAGGTCCAAAATGAAAATAGAGAAATGATTTTTCCACTTCACGTCAAAGTCAAGGAGACTCCGGTGTCAATAAAAAAAGAACCAGCCATTTATCTATCGTCATTTAAGAGAAATTGTACGATGACAGATTGGTGATGTTCACAGATAGGTGTTTTTTTTTCAACGGTGACAGATCCAGTTGCGGGGTGTTCTTACAAATCTTTTTAAAGTGTGCTGCGGAGCTCTGTGAGCTTTCTGTGATTTTCTATGATTTTCTGAAATAACACACACTCACTAAACCCTCTGTAAATGACTCAGTTCTTAACGTAAAGACTTAAAACTCAGGATTCTGTAAAGGTATACCCCAATCAGGATATGAGTTTATTTATAGCTTCCTGTGCCAGCCGGAAGTGCCTTAAATGGTGTCACAGTGGCAGTTTCCAAGGGTTAAAGAGGTCAGATCTTTTCAAAACTTCATATGTGTGATTAGGCAACCCCCATAAACTGTAAGTCAGTCATTTCTCCCAACAGATGTCAAAGAAAAGCTCTCTCTCACACACACACACACACACACACACACACACACACACACACACACACACACACACACACACACACACACACACACACACACAGAAACACACACACACCAAGGATGGAGTGACAAAGTGCGGTGCTTAAAGACACACAAAGCCTACAATTGCATTTCTATATTCTCTAGGCCGTGCCGAGTACAACGAGATGCCCCGCTTGACCGTAGCTCACTCGGTCTAAGCACAGCAACCATTAGAAAAGTAGGCCCAAAATGAAGGCAGGCCCTCAATGTCATTTGCTTTTGGGTGACAGTGAGAGAACTGTTAGGGTGAGAAGCACAATTCGACCTCAGGTATGTTCCTAACTTCCTCCCGATCCGTGCAAGCCTAACATTGACCGTGTGCAATGACTTCTCTCCCCATAGGAATACATTGCATGCACCCCTAAATTCAACCTGAAGCCTATATGGGTTATGAATGCCGTATGAACCTGTCTTTGGTAACAGTCCATCAGGCCAGTATGAGGTCTACCTGTGTTGATTCTAAGCTTCCTGGACCAACCGGAAGTGGTTAAAATCACCCTAAAAATGTTTATCCATACCCTGCCTTCAGTTTGATAGACATAGTGCATTCAACCCTGTGTAAATCAGTCAATTCTAAACGTAAAGATTTAAAACTCGGGATTCTGTAACAGCATACCCCAATGAGGATATGTGTTTACTTATAGCTTCCTGTGCCAACCGGAAGTGCCATAATTGGTGTCTCTTGGGCTGTTTCGAGGGGTTAAAAAAGTCAGATCTGTCCAAAACGTCATATGTGTGATTAGGCAACCCCCATGAACTGTAAATCAGTCATTTTTCCCATAAAATGTCAAAGGAAAACTAAATCACACAGACACACAACTTGGAAGGAGGGACGTATTGGGGTGCGTAGAGACTGACAGTGCCTCCAATAGTTAGCTTTGTTCGAGCTAAAAAGAACCGTCAGACCTAGAGTTCCGAAACTTTAGAAACCTGTTCTAGACCTCAGGTCGATAGTGCATGGTGAGTTAGGTGGCTCTAGAAGGTTCTCGGACCGAGAAACAGCTTCGTACATTTGCAATGACTTCAATTCATTTTTGCATCACGAAAATGGCGACATTTATAAATGTCCCAGAGTCGCAAGACTAGGTGCATTGCGACCGTCTCGGCCCATATAGACAGACCCCAACGTTTCTGTCCGATAGCTCATTCAAGGAACCCGTAGCAAGTCATGGAAAAAAGTGGATTTTCAGCACCAATTAGGGTTTTGCTCGGACACCAAATGACCGAACGAGCCCAAACTTGGGATTCGGGGTCGCCTCAGCTAGGCCTACACGTAACATAAGAAATGGACCCGCAGCTAGAACGTAACTACGTGTTTTATGTTTTTTTTAATGGTTTGAACCGAAGGCGTTGCGAATTTTGGGCCAGCTCTGAAGTATGTCATAGTTGGCTACTAAACGAGTTGGAAAAAGTGGGTTTGGTGTCAGTTTGTATCAGTTTGGTGTCAGAATGATATCTAATTAACTGATGGACGGTGACTTGCTGGTGACTCTTATCCAGTTGCAATATGTTTAACCAGAAGGGGGTTATGGTTCCCATTTGGGAACGAACCCTCCCACGTTCAGCTGGAACGTGGCGCAATGGAACGCAAAAATATTCTTTGAAATATTTAACCTCCACACATTAACAAGTCCAATAGCTCAAATGAAAGATAAACACCTTGTTCATCTACCCAGCAAGTCAGATTTCTAAAATGTTTTACGGCGAAAACATAGCAAATATTTATGTCAAACCACCACCAAAGACACAGCTAATTTGAATAGCCAAGTTGAACAAAATATGCAATCAACAAACGCAGGATTAAAAGAAAAATAATTCACTAACCTTTTGAAAATCTTCATCAGATGACAGTAATATAACATGTTACACAGTACATTTATGTTATTTTCAATAATATGCAATTTATATCCATAAATCTCTGTTTACAATGATGCCATGTTCAAAAAATGCTACTCAAATGTCCGGAGAAATGATGATAGCTCCGTCAGATAACGTCAGATAACAAGCAATACACATCATAAACTTTAACTAAATATACATGTTCTACACATAGATAGAAAGATACACTTCTTCTTAATACAACTGCTGTGTTACATTTATTTTTAACGTTGCAGAATTCGTTCACTAGGCTATAATATGAGACGGCGCTCAGAAATTAGCATTACGTCTCCTCTATCTTGGAGTCCACAGAAACCCAAATTTACCCTTACCTTTGATGTTCTTCCATCAGAAGACCGGGAAGGAGTTATACTTACCAAACACATCGTTTGGTTTTGAAGTCTGTGTCTTTAGGTTATCAAACGCAACAAATTCCGGTCGAAATGCAGCCAAAATTCTAGTGGATGCGCACCAAAACTTCAAAATTACATATTATATGTCGACTAAACTGGTCAAACTAAGTGCAGAATCAAGCTTTAGCATGTTATAAACGTGGAAAACAATCCTTAGCACGAACAGAAACACCGACATCGTTTGGTCAATCCTGGAAGAAAGAGAGCTCTGGAGCGTCCCGCGCGCATGAAAGTACTTGTTTTTAGCGTGACCAGAAGGTTTCAGCCCGCCAAAGTCTCGTGGGCGCGCGATTCTCACAATGGCAAGCCCCATTGACATCGCGCTGAAGACATAGAAACTGTTCCCAGGTCTGTAGCTGCTTGGGAAGGGTGGGGGCGATGACGTCAAAGTTGGGCCAACTTTTCTGATGACAAGAGAGTTTGGGAGAATGGCTGCCCTGAGAGTTCTGCTTTACATACAGACATAATTTGAACGGTTTTAGAAACTTTAGAGTGTTTTCTATTCAATAATAATTATTATGCATGTATTAGCAATTTTGGACAGATTTTTTTTTCTGTTTACTATGGGCACGCAATTCCTCCAAAGGGGGCAGTAGTCAGCCCTATCCTTAACAGGTTTTAAACAGTGAGGTACCATCACCAAAGTGACATTCTGAAATCAACCCTAACGAGCCATTGAGATGAACCAGAATCACTGCCCAGCCATCCCGAGTTCATCGGGCCAGTCAATTTCACATTCCTGCAGGATTTTTATAGCATGACAAATTTGTGATGGTACCTGCTCATTGAACCATATTGCAAATGCACAGTGACTTTGCAAAAGTAAGAAAACATAAACAAATGGACATGATGAAATCAACACAACGAGTGATGGAAATGTACAACTATCACTGCTCGGCCCTCCTGTGTTCATCAGGCCAGTCAAATTATCATTTTTGAGCATGTCAAATTCCATATGGTAAATGCCCATTGAACCATATTGCAAATGCACGTGCACGTGCAAAAACATCACCAAATGGACATGATGAAATCAACACAATGAGTGATGGAAAGGAACAACTATCACTGCACGTGCATTTGCAATATGATTCTACAGTGAAAAACATCACCAAATGGACATGATGAAATCAACACAACGAGTGATGGAAAGGTACAACTATCAATTTTGCATTTTTGAGCATGTCAAATTTCATATGGTAAATGCCCATTGAAACATATTGCAAATGCACGTGCATTTGCAATATGATTGTATAGTGAAAAACATCACCAAATGGACCTGATGAAATCAACACAACGAGTGATGGAAAGGTACAACTTTCACTGCTCGGCCATCCTGTGTTCATCAGGCCAGTCAATTTTGCATTTTGAGCATGTCAAATTTCATATGGTAAATGCCCATTGAACCAATTTGCAAATGCACGTGCACTTTTTAAGGGTGTGTGAAGTTTTTACAAAATTTTGACTTTTTTGACTTTTGACTTTGACTTCCTATGAAATCATATTGAAAATGGACAAAACATATTACTTATGCGCATGTAAAAAAAGAATAAAAAATATGATAGTAAAATTGGACAAAAGTATATTCATACAGTTCTTACATATGTGTAATTGACAAAAAAATCGAAAGAATTTCGAAAAACGGTCCAGAAAACACTTTAAGGGGTTCATTCATTTTTTCAAAATGTTGCTTTTGGAGGTTGACTTGGGTTACATTTCCAATATGAAAAACCATGGTGGAGCGGATTCGCCACCTGTTGAATTTTTAAAGTGTTACAACTGGCAATTGCCATATGGCATTTGCAATACACTTTGCATGAATCAACGCCGAATTGGGTGGTATTGGACAATGTGTATATGGTTTGTCCGATGCCAATGACTTCCCATTCATTTTTGTCCAATACAGGGGGGTCTTCCCTTACATTGCAAATCTACCATTCCAGTGTTTTACTTGCAATATTGTATTTACTTTGCCACCATGGCCTTTTTTTGCCTTTACCTCCCTTATCTCACCTCATTTGCTCACATCGTATATACACTTGTTTATACTGTATTATTGACTGTATTTTTGTTTTACTCCATGTGTAACTCTGTGTCGTTGTATGTGTCGAACTGCTTTGCTTTATCCTGGCCAGGTAGCAATTGTAAATGAGAACTTGTTCTCAACTTGGTTAATAACCTGTTACTCCTACCCCTACTTTTTCGAACATTCTGTTAAAAATCGCGCAACATTTCAGCGCCCTGCTGCTCATGCCAGGAATATAGTATATGCATATGATTAGTATGTGTGGATAGAAAACACTCAGACATTTATAAAACTGGTTAAATCATGGCTGTGACTATAACAGAACATGCGTTTCATCGAAAAGAGCAGGAAAATCTGATCACTGAAAATGGAAAAATATATCCATGCGCGACTTGAACCCATTGATAAAGGTGAACCACATTTAAGGGGGCTGAGGTTGCAATACCTACAGCTTCCACACGTTGTCTAGAGTCTTGTCATTTGCCTTCTATTTGTTTCTTGGTCAAACAATCGCAAGGCAGCGCATTTCTTCCGTCTCCGACCGGATATTTTACATTTAAGTCAGGTGGTTGAGAATTACCCGGAGATTATTTCCAGACGGACAGCTAAAGAATATACTTCGCCTCGTGATCAATTTGATCGCTTAAGTTGCATTACAAAAGTATTTCTCAAGTGTTTTGTGAAAGTTTATCGTCGACTTTTGTAATTTTAAAAATGACGTTACGTTATAAGACGCTATATTTTTCCGTTTATCACACAGTCTTCATAGATCGATATCTAGGCTATATATGGACCGATTTAATCGGAAAAAAGACCCAATAGTGATTATGGGACATCTAGGAGTGCCAACAAAGAAGATGGTCAAAGGTAATGAATGTTTTATATTATTTGTGCGGTTTGTGTAGCGACGACTATGCTAATTATTTTGTTTACGTCCCCTGCGGGTCTTTTGGGGTGTTACATGCTATCAGATAATAGCTTCTCATGCTTTCGCCGAAAAGCATTTAAAAAATCTGACTTGTTGCCTGGATTCACAAAGAGTGTAGCTTTAATTCAATACCCTGCATGTGTATTTTAATGAACGTTTGAGTTTTAACTAGTACTATTAGCATTTAGCGTAGTGCATTTGCATTTCCAGATGTCTAGATGGGACGCCTGCGTGTCAGGTAGGAGCAAGAGGTTTTAAATAAAGGTGAAATAAAAAAATAAAATAAAAATCTACACACCTATCACTCCAGTGTTAATGCTAAATTGCAAATAGTTCACCTCTATGGCCTATTTATTGCCTTACTTCCCTACTCTTCTACGTTTGCACACACTGCACAGAGATTTTTATATTGTGTTTTTGACT
>NC_068427.1:46814281-46820583 GCF_023373465.1 Oncorhynchus keta | reverse complement strand
TAAGTGTAAGAGTGGGACTTCATGGCTTCTATCATGATGCAGCTAAGAGCTCCAGCTACAGTCCAGCGACAATCCAGCTACAGTACAGCTACACTCCAGCTACAGTACAGCTACAGTCCAGCTACAGCTCCAGCTACAGTCCAGCTACAGTCCAGATAGAGCTCCAGCTACAGTACAGCTAAAGTCCAGCTACAGCTCCAGCTACAGTCCAGCTACAGTCCAGCAACAGTCCAGCTACAGTCCAGCTACAGTCCAGCTACAGTACAGCTACACTCCAGCTACAGTCCAGCTACAGTCAGGCTACAGTCAGGCTGCAGTCCAGCTACAATCCAGCTACACTCCAGCTACACTCCAGTTACAATCCAGCTACACTCCAGCTACAGTCCAGTTACAGCTAGAGCTAGAGCTCCAGCTATAGTCCAGGTACAGTCCAGATATATCTCCAGCTACAGTCCAGCTACAACTCCAGCTACAACTCCAGCTACAGTCCAGCTACAGCTACAGTCCAGCTACCGCTCCAGCTACAGTCCAGCTACAGTCCAGCTACAGTCCAGCTACCGCTCCAGCTACCGCTCCAGCTACAGTCCAGCTACAGTCCAGCTACCGCTCCAGCTACAGTCCAGCTACAGTCCAGCTACCGCTCCAGCTACAGTCCAGCTACAGTCCAGCTACAGTCCAGCTACAGCTACAGTCCAGCTACCGCTCCAGCTACAGTCCAGCTACAGTCCAGCTCTCAGAGATTGCATGGAAAGCTCCTGTGTTGTTTATTCATTCTTACTGTATCCTCTGTCAGATGTGAGGTGGGTGTCTGCCTGGCAGGGGCAGTGTTACTGTATCCTCTGTCAGATGTGAGGTGGGTGTCTGCCTGGCAGGGGCAGTGTTACTGTATCCTCTGTCAGATGTGAGGTGGGTGTCTGCCTGGCAGGGGCAGTGTTACTGTATCCTCTGTCAGATGTGAGGTGGGTGTCTGCCCGGCAGGGGCAGTGTTACTGTATCCTCTGTCAGATGTGAGATGGGTGTCTGCCTGGCAGGGGCAGTGTTACTGTATCCTCTGTCAGATGTGAGGTGGGTGTCTGCCTGGCAGGGGCAGTGTTACTGTATCCTCTGTCAGATGTGAGGTGGGTGTCTGCCTGGCAGGGGCAGTGTTACTGTATCCTCTGTCAGATGTGAGGTGGGTGTCTGCCTGGCAGGGGCAGTGTTACTGTATCCTCTGTCAGATGTGAGGTGGGTGTCTGCCTGGCAGGGGCAGTGTTACTGTATCCTCTGTCAGATGTGAGGTGGGTGTCTGCCTGGCAGGGGCAGTGTTTTAAATGTAGCATTCAAAATCTAATTAGACTTTGATTTAATTTCCTTCTAGGAAGTATGAGCACATTGTTCCAGCCTTCATATAACATAGGCCGTCATTCACAGGCTATAAAGGAATGTTATTCATTTCTGCTCAACAGAAAGTAGATTTGCAGCCTCAGAGATGTGGTTAGCTGAAGATTTTTTGGGGGTGGCAGGTAGCCTCGTGGTTAGAGCATTGGGCCAGTAACTGCAAAATCCCTGAGCTGACAATATAAAACTCTGTTGTTCTGCCCCTGAACAAGACAGTTTCCTGGTAAGCTGTCATTGTTAATAAGGATTTGTTCTTATCTGACTTGCCAGGTTAAATTAATAACTATGGAATCATGTAGTAGCCAAAAAAGTGTTAAGCAAGTAAAAATGCATGTTTTAGATTCTTCAAAGTAGCCACCCTTTTCCCTGATGACAGCTTTGTAGTTGGCATTCTCTCAACCAGCATCACCTGGAATGCTTTTCCAACATTCTTGAAGGAGTTCCCACATAGGATGGGCACTTGTTAGCTGCTTTTCCTTCACTCTGCTGTCCAACTCATCCCAAGCCATCTCATATGGGTTTAGGTTGGGTGATTGTGGAGGACAGGTCATTTGATGCAGCACTCCATCCCTCTCCTTCATGGTGAAATAGCCCATACAATGCCTGGATGTGTGTTTTGGGTCATTGTCCTGTTGAAAAACTAATTATAGTCACACTAAACTCAAGCCAGATGGGATGGCATATCACTGCAGAATGCTGTGGTAGCCATGCTGGTTAAGTGTTCCTTGAATTCTAAATAAATCACAGACACCAGCAAGGCACCCCCACACCATCACACCACCATCACACCTGGGAACCACACATGAGGAAATAATCCGTTCACCTGCTCTGTGTCTCACAAAGACAACAAAATCTAAATTTGGACTCATCAGACCAAAAGACAGATTACCACTGGTCTGTAAAACTGATCATCCTACCGATCCTCGACTTCGGCGACGTCATTTACAAAATAGCCACCAATACCCTACTCAATAAATTGGATGCAGTCTATCACAGTGCCATCCGTTTTGTCACCAAAGCCCCATATACTACCCACCACTGCGAACTGTACGCTCTCGTTGGCTGGCCCTCGCTTCATACTCGTCGCCAAACCCACTGGCTCCAGGTCATCTACAAGGTAAAGGTAAAGTCCCCCCTTATTTCACCTCACTGGTCACCATAACATCACCCACCTGTAGCACACGCTCCAGCAGGTATATCTCTCTGGTCACCCCCAAAACCAATTCTTACTTTGGCCTCCTCGCCTTCCAGTTCTCTGCTGCTAATGACTGGAACGAACTGCAAAAATCTCTGAAACTGGAAACACTTATCTCCCTCACTAGCTTTAAGCAGCAGCTGTCAGAGCAGCTCACAGATTACTGCACCTGTACATAGTCCATCTATAAAAAGCCCAAACAACTACCTCTCCCCCTACTGTATTTATTTATTTTGCTCCTTTGCACCCCATTATTTCTATCTCTACTTTGCACATTCATCCACTGCAAATCTACCATTCCAGTGTTTATTTTTTATTTTTTATTTTATTTGTAACTTGATATATTGTATTTACTTCGCCACCATGGCCTTTTTTGCCTTTACCTCCCTTATCTCACCTCATTTGCTCACATTGTATATAGACTCATTTTTCTACTGTATTATTGACTGTATGTTTGTTTTACTCCATGTGTAACTCTGTGTTGTTGTATGTGTCGAACTGCTTTGCTTTATCTTGGCCAGGTCGCAATTGTAAATGAGAACTTGTTCTCAACTTGCCTACCTGGTTAAATAAAGGTGAAATAAAAAATTAATTAAAAAAGTGCATTGCTCGTGTTTCTTGGCCCAAGAAAGTCTCTTCTTCTTATTGGTGTCCTTTAGTAGTGGTTTCTTTGTAGTAAATCAAATCAAATCAAATCAAATTTATTTATATAGCCCTTCGTACATCAGCTGATACAGAAACCCAGCCTAAAACCCCAAACAGCAAACAATGCAGGTGTAAAAGCACGGTGGCTAGGAAAAACTCCCTAGAAAGGCCAAAACCTAGGAAGAAACCTAGAGAGGAACCGGGCTATGTGGGGTGGCCAGTCCTCTTCTGGCTGTGCCGGGTAGAGATCATAACAGAACATGACCAAGATGTTCAAATGTTCATAAATGACCAGCATGGTCGAATAATAATAAGGCAGAACAGTTGAAACTGGAGCAGCAGCACAGTCAGGTGGACTGGGGACAGCAAGGAGCCATCATGTCAGGTAGTCCTGGGGCACGGTCCTAGGGCTCAGGTCCAGCATGGTTGAATAATAGTAATTTGACCATGAAGGCCTGATTCACACAGTCTCCACTGAACAGACGCTGCACTTGACACATTTATGAAATTGCTCATTCCAATTGCTAATAAGCATACATCCTTAAAAAAACTGACTGTAAAAACTGTTCAATCCCTCGTGGATTGATGGGGAATTTAAATATTGTATGGTTGAGAAGGATGAGGCAAAAGGAATGGAAAATAAGTCTGGCTGCACATTCGATTGGCAAACTTATTGCAAATTGAGAAATCATGTGACAAAACTGAATAAAAAGAAGAAACTACACTATGAGCTTTGGAGCACCTTGAATGAGATTCTGGGGGAAAAAAAAGGCAAATTCAGCTCCACCATTCATTGAAACAGATGTGGCATTCGTTACAAAACCAACTGATATTGCCAACCACTTTAAATATTTCTTCGTTGGAATGACTAACAAACTTAGGCGTAACATGCCAGCAACAAATGCTGACACTGCACCTCAAAGTATATCTGACCAAATTATGAAAGGCAAGCATTGTAATTTAAAATTCCGTAAAGTTAGTGTGGAAGAGGTGAAAAAATAATGTTTTCTTTCAACAATGACAAGCCACTGGGATCTTACAACTTCGATGGAAAATTACGGAGGATAATAGCGGACGATATTGACACTCCTATTTGCCACATCTGCAATTTAAGCCTACTAGAAAGTGTGTGACCTCCGGCTTGGAGGGAAGCAAAAGTAATTCCGCTACCTAAGAATAGTAAAGCCCCTGAACAATCAGCCTGTTACCAACCCTTAGTAAACTTTTGGAAAGAATTGTGTTTGACCAGAAACAATGCTATTTTACAGTAAACAAATTGACAACAAACTTTCAGCATGCTTATAGGGAAGGATATTCAACAAGCACTTACACAAATTATTGATAACTGGCTGAGAGAAATTGATGATAAAAAGATTGTGGGGGCTGTTTTGTTAGACTTCAATGCGGTCTTTGACATTATCGATCATAGTCTGCTGCTGGCAAAACGTATATGTTATGGCTTTATACCCCCTGCTACAGTGTGGATAAAGAGTTACCTGTCTAACAGAACAAAGAGGGTGTTCTTTAATGGAAGCCTCTCCAACATAATCTAGGTAGAATCAGGGATTCCCAAAGGCAGCTGTCTAGGCCCATTTTTTATGTATTTTTTTTTTTACATTGTTACCGCAGGAAATCTTAAGTTACCCTGGATTGTAAACTGTCATGGTGAAAATGGCGCCGACCATTTCTGGCTTCTCGTTCTTAGGAAACTATGCAGTATTTTGTTTTTCATGTATTATTTCTTACATTGTTAATCTTAAGTCTTATTAAATGCAGCTGGGAAGATGTTATGGAATTTATATGAATAATGACTAAATTATGTATACATTTAACGTAGAACTATAACTAAACAGAATACTACCCTGTCACTGTATGATTGTATGAATCTTATTAGAATCATAACACTAAATAATGTGTGTAGTTTTAGTCAAGAATTAGAACAAGGACTTTCTGTTCCTTGTTAGAAACGAATGGAGCTATCGTCAGACCGGCTGGAATGCTGTGTTTCTTACAGGACATTCTGTCCCCACTCAGGGAGGGGAGAGACCTGGGGCTTGTAGTAGTTTGTTTAACAGGTGGCAGACAAGGTGAGAAGACTTGTGAACTATGTTGCCATTGTATCTGAGGAGGAGGGACATTTATGATGAAATGTGAGGTATATAAACCAATGTACATGGTATTATGACCAGAGCTCCTTAAATAAACATTCCTGACAATTGTAGCTGGGCCTCCATCTGATTCATTCCTACCAGTTTCCTACAAATTCTGGGCATCAGGCTGAGTACTCAATTCAATTGGGTTTATGAACACTGAGAATTGAATTATCTTGACAGAATAACTATTGGATTTAAAAGCAACGTCAACTATTCCAACATTACAACCAGGGATACGACTTTCCCAAAGCAGATCCTCTCTTCGGATCACCACCTAAGATAATGGATCTAATCCCAGCAACTGACCAAAAACAATGGCGACGCAGAAGGGGCAGAGAGAGTGATCTTCTGGTCAGGCTTCGTAAACGGCCACATCGTTCACCTGTCCCGAGTATACTACTCGCCGATGTGCAGTCTCTTGACAAAAAGGTAGATGAAATTCGAGCAAGGGTTGACTTCCAGAGAGACATCAGAGATTGTAACATTCTCTGTTTCACGGAAACTTGGCTCACTCGGGATATGTTGAATCAGTCCAGCCACCGGGCTTCTCAATGCATCGTGCCGACAGAGATAAACACCTCTCTGAGAAGAGGAAGTGCGATCCACCGCATTTAACCATGGAAAGAGGTCTGGTGATATGGCTGAATATAAACATCGTAGTTAATCCCTCCTCAAGGCAACCAAAGGCAACCGGTACAGGGACAAGGTGGAGTTGCAATTCAACAGCTATAAAATATAACATATATTTTGATTTGTTTAACACTTTTTTGATTACTTCATGTTTCCATATGTGTTATTTAATAGTTTTGATATCTTCACTATTATTCTACAATGTAGAAAATAGTAAAAATAAAGAAAACCCCTGAAATGAGTAGGTATGTCCAAACCTTTGACTGGTAATGTATATATTATTATTATATATCTCTCTCTCA